>NW_009633856.1:52449-65499 GCF_000690535.1 Cariama cristata
TTCAGTTTTGGCTACTCAGGAAAGGTACTGATACAGAACACAGTAAGTAAAAATCAAATCTCAATGTTCTGATGGGATAAAGGATTTTTAAGTAGAATGCTTTTGAAACTTTCTTTGATTAATACTTACTTAAGCCCAAAATCCAAAGGGCAGTTTGGATTCCTGACCTAGAGGTTAAACACTTCTTGAATTCCCTTTGATTATCCTCATTACAAACAGGCCTGGTGATTGTCAGAGTCATTCCAGCAGCACAACCAGCAATGGCCAGATTTCATACTCTTATCTTAAAGCTCAAAACCAAGCTGGGAACCAAAGCAAACTATTCTGTATCATCCAGACTGTTGAAAACCTTTAGGATGATCAAGAACCAATACTGTTCATGGTCTCACCTTTAATGAGTGTTTTACAATTCATCAGTAGAATCTCTTTGAAGACGTTTATTGCTCATGTCCTGCTCAGGGTCTCAGCTCACCTGATAGGTGTGAAGGTATCTTGAAGGCTTTGAAGGACTGATAGAACATAGGAAAAATCACATTCTGATTGGGCTGGATCAGATAGTTTCTTCTATATTTATATCTAGTTTTTCTTCTGCAGCCCTTCTTGTCTCAAGGTAGATGCTGTAAGCAATAGTGAATAAATTTAGGATGAAGCTAAACTGAAGCCATATATTTGGTGCTATAGCTGTAGATTTTTGCCTTAATTACTTCCAGCTGCAGGAGCATGTATATATTTGTAAGGTACTGAGAACCTTGGTCTCTTAAGCTGTAAAACATTTAGCACCTGTGAGATTTAACAAAACACATGGCTGTTTTTCTCTCTGGCACATGTTCTTCTCAGTTGTATGAAAGCGTGAGAAATAGCGCATAGTTCGGAGGATGGCCTAGGTCTATTATAGTTGTAGAAGCAGAGCACATATTTTCCATTGGTGCCAGACCTCTCTGCTCTGCCCATCTGACTTCTCAGGACTTAGTCCCCAAATGAAGCTCCTAGACTAGAGGCTCTGGGGCTGTCTGTGATGGAGGTACCCACTGCAGAGGCATAGGGAGTAACATCCTTGAGATCAGCCACTAAACTCACCTTAAAAACAAAGTAAAAATGCTCTTTGTGTTTGGTTGTTTGGTTTTGTGTGTGTGTGTTTTGTTGTTGTTTCCTCCCCCCCCCCCTGCAATGAGCTCTTAAATGTCTCATCTAAATGCACTGCTTGGTGGGATTTGGCACCCACAGGGTTTGACGCAGGAGGAGAGGCTGGTTGTCTGGATACACCGGGGTATCACCCTACAGCCTCCCCTTGACCCCAAGTCTTCCCATGTTATTTCGGTAGTCGCTTAGTTACCCCCATATAACCACTGCTGGCAGCATGACCACCTCTTACAGGCAACAGAAGGAAGGAAAGGCTGGGCCCAACTTACGTGTTTTCATCACTGGGCAGATGCGTTTATGAATAAGATCACTAAGCTCCCTGCCCTGTTTGCAGGGAGAAAGGACCCAAGCCCGGTGTGTACATCTGGAAGCAGACTCAGTGTGGTGTGTTGCTGTCTTGCAGTGTCATCCAGGGGCTGTTCAAAACAAGAATTACTCATGTGGGTTTATGCTAGTGTATATCTAGGAAACCTGAACTAGACCATGTGAGAGATGTTCAAGCTAGATAGAATATTGCTGGGCTGGGCAGTATTGAGGGTAGGGGGGCATCATCGTGCTGGACTTCCTGCATCCTCCACTTAGGCAACTGGGTATTTCCTGCGATCTCTGCTTGCAAATGCTCCCCTCTGCTTGGCAGGCTGCACGGTGAAAGCTTGCTGTCTCAGGATCCTTCCAAATGTCTGAGGTGTCAGATTGCAGCAATGTTAACAGTGAAAGGAAGGGTGTTAATCATGCTAATACCTACTTGATCTTTATGTTTACATACCAGAGAGTTGCGCATTTTGCTTCTGCAGACAAAGCGCATTGCATATACAGCAGCTATTTATGTCTTTGTATTCTTACCATAAAGATCCCACCCTTTCATCCTGTAGTTTGGAAGCTCTCTGCATCCCTCGCTCAACACAAGGATCATGGAGATTTCTGAACATCATTTCCCTTTTTCTCCTTTCTCAGGGCTCTGTGTGTCCCATGTGCCATTTCCCACAAGTCAGTGGTTTGTGTGGCTCATTTTCTCTCTCTGTGGGAGAAGTCAAGTAGCTTGTGATTTTCCTATAAACTTTCTAGGGACAGGGGACAGAAGTGAGGTGAAGAGTTGTCTTGGCCACCACTAGCTGTTCATTTCATCTGCATGTAATTACAGAAGCAGCAGCTGTAGTGTCTGCAAGTTGGATGCAGTGTTGCCCCTTTTTTCTTGTGATTTTTTTTTTTTCTTTTCCCTAATGATGCCTCCCAAAATCAATAGCTTTCTGCCTTGCAGCACCTGAAAGGCTTCCTTGCATTTTTCAAGGGATCCAGTGGGGTGTTGCAAAGTTGTGCTGAAAGAGAGCAAACTGATTGCTTGTGATCTGAGCAAAATAACTCGCTCTTCGCACCATTTTCAGCCAGGAAAACTTTTATCTATGTGTTATCCTTCCAGACATCTCTGTTAGGCATGGTCCCTTGGGAGATGCTTTGGTGCTGCTTACAGCAATCTCCCTCTATTGATGGGCAGCTGAATGAGGGATCTGTTTAGTTATTACTTATTTATCGAACCGTGGTAGAGTGCTGCCTACGAGCACACAGCGGACCATGGCATTCAGCAATGCAACTCACATCCACCCTGGATAATACAACAATTTAGAGGTGTGTTTAGTTTCCTTGTCTCTTTTTTTTTTTAATATGACTTGGCAGACAGTGCTGCGCTCCGCAAATGAGAAAAGGCAGTTGACTCAGAAGAGGGAACATATAAGGAGCAGCAAGTACTGTGGCAGCAGTTGCTGCCCCATTGCCACCCATCCTCATGTTTGAAGGAGAAAGCCCTTCTCTCCATGGCTTTACCTTGGCTCCCATTAGGACAAAGCAGTAGTAGGGATGACCTTGTGCATCCCTGTCCTAACCTCAGAGCCACAGAGAGGTGAGCAAAGGCTGGTTTGGCGATGGGAGGACGGTGGGCATGTGAGGGGACTTTGCTCCACATGGAAAGAGCAGTGATGAATGACCAGTGTGATCCCAGTCTCCATCCACAGCCTTGGTCTGACTCTGGCAACCACCAGAGCAGGCTCTGTCCCGTAAGAGACATTTTGTTCTTAAACCTCAAAGCAGGAAAGTGCGTTAGTCATGTTTTGCCAACAGCTGATGGTGTAAACAGTGAGCTGCAGTTTAAGAGGTTGCTGTGGACCTGTTATTCTCTGTGGACTGGGCATGGAGCAAACCCTCTAACTCTTACCAACGGTTACAGCTGTGGTTTTTTTTCAAGATTTCATTGCTGTTGACGATCAGTCATCCTCCAGAGTCCCTCTGGATGCTGAAGATAACACGTGCTGACCGAAGTTGCTGTGTGGGTGACCTCTGGGAAAAGAGGTTTTGCTTTTGATCCAGTTCCATTTTCACATCACAGGCGAGAGAAGTCACCCTTGAAATTGCCGCTTTGCTGAGAGCATGAGCAGAGAAGCACAGGATGGCAGTGGCTGCACAGAATGTCGCCCATAGAAGGTGGCCTGGGAAGTGCAGGAAAGGTCTCTGTGGGCTGCAATGGCACCTCAGAGTGGGTGAACTGTGTGCAGTGAACAGTTTGAGTTGTCCTGTTCCCTGTTTCTTAATTACCTTTGGTAAATATGGGATGTTTATGTGTGTGTTATCTAAAGTTTGCCTGCTCCTGCTTGAACAATTAATTGCTTCTGACCTGTTAATAATGAATTTTCATTCACTGCTCACCTCCTTGGCACTTGACAGATCTCTTCATGATAGTGCCTCTACTGGTTGGGTGATTGTAACTGTCTGGTTTGGGATGGGAAATATACTTTGTCCAAATGTTCCTATTATGACAGTTTTGCTTGTTGGCACATTTATTGGTGGTGAATACAGCTTATTTCTGCGTATGGTGGGTTTATATTTGCCATTAGTGTTTCAGAGCATTGCAGATGTCTAAGGTCCTGTTGAGGGAGAACTGCGATACCGTGGCCATGTTGTAAGGCTTGGGCAACAAGGAGAGGCATTCATGCTGTTTGATTTTTTTGCATCTTTTAACTTTAAAGTAGGTTTAAAACTTTTTTAATTTAATGCTATAAATACTATTTGAATGTGAAGAAATAGCAAAAGAATTTGCTCCAGCAGGGAAGCTTCCTGTATACAAGCCGTAGTCAGAAAAGATGCTGAACTTAAACCACATGAGATTTGCAATGATTGCTATTTCTCTGGAGCTGGTAATGAGGAACTTGCCAAGTGTCACAGCTGGTCCACCACCACTGGCAGTCCATTAAATGTTGTTTGCTGCATGGCTAGTGTCCCTTGTGGGAAGAGGAGCAGGCAGCTCTTGAGCACTGTGGTCCTGGTTCTGTGCATCTGGTGCTGGTTGTCTCTCCCATCTCATCTGGGGTCTGACCCACCGCTGGCCGGTGATGGCAGTCTGAGGTCCTCAAAGGACTTGGGGTCTGACCCATCTGTGACATCCCTGGCTCTTGCTGGCCATGTTTAGATGTTCAGCATTCATCCAGCATTACTCTTCCTGCTCCACACCTTGCCTGGTGTCAGAGCTCTCTGTCTCTGTGGTGCCTCTTCATATTACTCTTTGGTTATTTGAAAAGGAGGAAGAAAGCCAGGTGGTGTCAGGCTGTATTGTGTGTGGTGCCAATTCACCCTCTTACAGCCATACCCTGTAATTTTTCATGTGTGACTAAAGGAGAATCATTCCACTTACTGCTCCAAATTTTTTTTTGGAAATTTCTAACACAGTTTTGCAAAAGTGTAGAGAATAAATGAAGAACCCTCACGTTTTCTTCTTTTGAAGATGAAACCTCCACATTTTATTCTTTTGGCTAAAAAAAACATGAACACCTGACTTATTAGGTAAAAAACACATGGCAGAAGCTTGAGGGATAGTAAGCACATACAAAACATCTGCTATGCAGATAATATTTAGAAAATTATGATATCAGAGTCTGTTGCATTATGAGGGCTGTAAATTGTGGAAAAGTCTCTAACAAACACAGTTTCCAGAATGGGACCTAATCCCAGATTTGACTGTCCTGTAATGCCAGACTTGGATCTAGTTGTGGTGGCTCGATAATGCTCTGCCCCTTACCCAAAGGTTAATTGTTTGGGGTTAGTGGGAGATGATCCAACTGAATAACCTGCAGCCTGGAAGACCTTGGCCAATCTATATGTTAGGTGCACCTGCAAGGGCAGTGAGTAGCAGTATGGGTCTGTCAAATAGGAACTTTAATTGCTCAGTTCTGGACAAATTAGCAGTGTCATTATGTAATTATGTTTCTGTGGTCCATTCAATCTTGATGGCTCTGTAGGGACTCTGCTGTGATGGTGTAAATGCCATGTGGATAAAAGCCCTCCGGTGGCATTTTACTGGCAGCACCTGAACAAGTGACCTTTGGGGGGAAAAGTGATACATCTTTCCTACTATCCTGATCTGTCAATATTTGCCTTGACTATGGGAATCTTGGAAAACATTTTCTTTGTTTTGAAGCCTGTCTTCCTCCTCCTGGCTGGTGGATTGGTTGTCCCTGCTATCAGCAGAGACCGGTTGGCAGCTGCCTCCCTCCTGCAGATGTCTAGGAGAAGAGCTGTAGGGCAGACCCCATGCTCCTGGCTGAGGCTGGAGCTTCATTTACTGATGTTCATTACTGATGGTGATATACTGAGATTTTGCTGGACACAGGATGATTTCTTCACATCTCAGCAGCATGGCCTTTTGCCATGAGGTTACCACTACATTGTAATGTTGGGGTCAGCCTCCACGCTAAGTACAAGTGCTGCCTGTCTGGCCTCTAGCTTCAGCTAAACCCCTGGGAAGTGAAATATCAGCAAAGATACAGCAGATAATTTTTAAGGATGTCAATCGATCTACAGCCTTGCAATTCTCAGTTTTGAAATGCTTCTGAATCAAACTTTGAATACTGGAAAAACAGGTATGTTTAATGACTAGCACACTGCTGAGTATTTTCTTTGTACCATCTTTGATACAAAACTGGGAGGAGTGACTGATACACCAGAAGACTGCACTGCCATTCAGTGAGACCTGGACAGGCTGGAGAGTTGGGTGGAGAGGAACCTAATGAATTTCCACAAGGGCAAGTGTAGGGTCCTGTACCTAGGGAGGAATAACCCCATGCCCCAGTACAGGCTGGGGGTTGTCCTGCTGGAGAGCAACCCAGTGGAGAAGGACCTGGGAGTGCTGGTGGACAACAAGTTGCCCATGAGCCGGCATTGTGCCCTCGTGGCCAAGAAGGCCAATGGTATCTTGGGGTGCTTTAGGAAGAGTGTGACCAGCAGGTCAAGGGAGGTTCTCCTCCCTCTCTACTCTGCCCTGATGAGGCCACATCTGTAGTAGTATGTTCAGTTCTGGGCTCCTCAGTTCAAAAAAGACAAGTAACTACTGGAGAGAGTCTAGTGGAGGGCAACGAAGATGATGAGGGGACTGGAGCATCTCCCTGATGAGGAAAGGCTGAGAGCTGTGCCTGTTCAGCCTGGAGAAGAGAAGACTGAGAGGGGATCTCATCAATGCTTATAAATACCTTAAGGGTGGGTGTTAAGAGGATGGGGCCAGACTTTTCAGTGGTGCCCAGCAACAGGTTAAGGGGCACCGGGCACAAACTGAAACACAGGAAGTTCCATCTGAATATGAGGAAGAACTTCTGTACTTTGAGGGTGGCAGAACAATGGGACAGGCTGCCCAGAGAGGTGGTGGAGTCTCCTTCTCTGGAGATATTCAGCACCCACCTGGACATGTTCCTGTGCAACTTGCTGTAGGTGAACCTGCTTTGGCAGAGGGGTTGGACTAGATGATTTCCAGAGGTCCCTTCTAGCCCCAACTATTCTGTCATTCTTGACTCTGTCTCTGGGTGCTGCTAAAATACCTGATCGTGAGAGAGATGAGGATTTCTACAAGTGCTTTCCTTCTGCAGTCACTAGGTGTTTCCAATTCGTCTGCAAAACTGCAGCTCATGGAGTGATGTATCTGACACTTTCTGTGTCCTGGAGCTTGGTCTCTGCATGTGCTGGACAGATCACCATTGTTGCCAGCCATGAGATATAAAAGGCTGCAAAAACCCACAGCTCACCTTCAGGTTGTTTTGAAATAAAAACACACAAAGCTTTGCTCAGTAGGAATCTGTGTGCCTAAAATACATTGAGCAAAATCTTTGCTTTTTAAAGTGGTGGGAGTGGGATATGGAGGGCCACGTTTCCAAGCGTCTGCCATGCTGTCAAGAGTTTAATATTTGCAAGTCTGACTGGGAAAAAGATTAGTGCCCCTGTTGCTGAGCTCTTTATAAAATATGACCTCCTTGTTTGCCAACTTGAGGAGAGCTGAGAGCTCTCTGAAATATGTCATCCCTCTCACCCCCTTTATTTCTTCTTTTATTTTTCGTTCCTTTTCTTGCTTTTGGGCTGCTGTATAGGTTGCTCTCCAGTTCCTCATGCTGTTCTTCTGCTGTCTTCCAGTGTGGGTCTGCTGCCTGCATGACGAATCCACTGAGTATCCCTGGGTTTTGACGTGATAGTCCAAGTCTTGTTTCTCTGTTCTGCATTGTTATCTTCATTATATGTTCTGTGCCCAGAGAGATATTAATTTCTGAATACCATGCTTTCCATAGTGACTGCTCAGCGGCCATCTCATTATGATCTTAAAGATACAAGGCCAGATGCTTTCATTTATACTGCATAAGGAGTTGGCTTCTGAGGCTTATATGATCAGTTCCCAAACATTAATAATTTACAGAAGTATTTTTCTTTTACATTCCAAGAACTTAAGTTTGAGGGCTACTTCAACAATAAATTATTTAGAACAAATTTTATCCAAATTATTTTCCATTCTTGAGCATGCATCTTAATCCCTATGTTGTATTTTTATCTTTTTTTCCTCTCACATATTCTTTTGTTTGGTATCTTTATAGATTTAGCATAACTATCCAAATGGAAAATCTCTTTCTAAATATGACTCAGCATAAGTAGCCTTTACAAGCTTCAAAAGTCTCCAGATCATGACACCCTCATACTGTGAAAATGGAAACTTAAAATCATCCACTGCATATGGTATATTATTTATCCATCTCATAGGATATTAGCTACAGCAATTTGTATGAGACTAACATAGCAAATGTCAGATGTTGTTTCCATTTCTGCTTTTGTTTTGCTTCACTGGCAAAATTCTTATTGATTTCAGTGGTGGCAGATTAAGCCCTGCATATGTTTCGTTTTCATGAGCCAGCAAAAATGTCTTTCCTCTTTATTGTGCCCATCTCCTTTAAATATTTCTGTGTGTCTTTACACAACTCTCCCACTCAAATTTCAGTATCTTCCAAGTCTCCTTCCTCAGCTCAAGTTGTCTAAATCCCAACAAGTATTGTCTCAAACTGTGGTCTTACCCAGGTAAGTGCCCATCCCTGCTGCGTGATAGAGGCACTGCTTCTGTTTGCTAGAAGGTGAAATAAGGTATGGAATAAAGATGCTTTTCTGTGTCGCCTGAGTTTTGAGGTCAGACTATTAGGTGTTTCACAGACTTGTGAGGCAGCAAATAGCTAAAGGATATCAGCAATATACAGTAGGTTGTGGGAGAAGAAGTACAAGCTACTAATCTTTAGATTTGCCTAAAAAATATCCAGAAGGAATTACCAGCAAGGAAATTCTGGTCTCTGAGCGTCCAGGGACAGGCATCTCCCCGCCCTCCCCAACATGAGCAGCCAATTCGTAGGGAAGTTGCTAGGGTCACTGTGGTATGGGTTGCCCACATTTCATACATATTCTCTTCAATAAGTCTCTGCATTGACAGGTGGCACTGGGGTTTGTCTTGAAGCAAAAACTTATGTCTGGGAAGATCACAAACTCCTAAGATATGGATCTTGAATAGACTCGTCACTGTTAAAAGGAACATTATCTGAAATAACATCACGTCCATGTAATGTGCAGACCTGTCCTGCTAACACTGAACACGCAGAGATATTAAACTTTTCATGCCCATGTCTAATGTTTCTGTGTTAATCTAGATGGATGGAAAAAGGTTTATACTTCTAAGCTACTCTATGTTAATGAAAAACATTCTTCTCTCCTGTCCTCCAAACACACTCTGCAGCTGCAGGGGAAATAGTCTCTGAAGTGGGTGTGAGACCATGGTCAGACCTGGAATGTGGTCTTGGAAATGTCACTGAACTGAGTACACTGTATGTGAATTAGAAGTGAGTCACAGTGCAATTTGAAGACCTGGTTGAAGTTGGGGAGCACTGAGCATCAGCTGTCTGTGTTTTCTCCTTGGAGGTGAAGGCTGGGTGAGAGTCAAGTGGAGATTCCCCTGGGAAGCGCAACAGTCTCTCTGGGCAAGGACATGCTGCTACCACCAAAGCTTTGGTATTGGCTCCTGAAATTATAAGGCAGGAGGAGATGCGTGAAAATGTCCACTTCTGCCCTGATGGGTCAGAAACACTGGCAAAGAGTGTGGTGGCTGATCCAGAGACACACATGAAAATTTGCTTTCAACAGAGCAGTATACCTGGATACTTGGTGTAAGCCTGGTTAAAGATCTTAACTGCATTACGAAGTCTGTTGCTACAACCGTGTTGATAAAGCTGTTGAAGATGGGTGTTTTGTCTGTGTGGCTACAAAAAGCTAAAGTGACAAAAGTCATCATAGTTGACACGTAGCTGCACAGGTAAGAATGCTTTTGTGCAGATAAAACATCTCCAGGACGTAAGAACAACTGAGTTAAGATGACCTGATAGGGAGGGAGAGCAACTCTGTTTGGGCTGATGTTGTAAATGATGTCATGTTGATTTTTACCAGCCGGGGTATGGCTCACAGGTCACCTTAAGAAAGCAAATAGCTGGACAGAATAGCTTTGAGTTCTTGAGTCATCCTGTGGAACATACACTTTGGTCCTAATAAACAATGTTTATACCTCATTGAAACTCAACTTCTTTGGTTCTAATTCTGTGTAGGAATCACATTATTTTTAGACCCTCATGCTGAACAGAGTTCAGATGTGTTTTATCTGCTCTGTGACCAACTGTGCTGGGGTCAGATTCTGCCTATTAGGAATATGTAAATTTAATAAAATATCTTGTTTATATCTAAGTTAACCCATTTTTTTTGTTTCTCAGATAGGTATGATTTAACGTATAATGTTCCTGTATTAAAGAAGTTTCCCTGTGTTCCACCAAAACCAAATAATAGTTTGGGAGACTGAGAGAAAGAAGGGTGGGAAGAAGCAGACATCTAAGTAAAACATATGTTGAGTGGGAAAAAAATCACTCATCCTGGGTTCTGGGCCTGTGATTATTTCCACATGCCTGGACCGTATCGCTGTGCTGTGTGCCATTAATGTCATTAGATGCTTTATGCCAGAGTGGATTTTTTTGCATATGCTGATGAGATTGCAGGATTGGGACCTTGGTGGGTAAATGTTGCCAGTGCCGTGTCGGCACCGTGGGGGTGCGTGCTGCGCGTGGAGGTCTGCACCCTTCCAAACCCCCTTCTTGTGCGGCATCTGTGGGCATGTGCCCAGCCAGCCCAGCAGCCCCTGAAGTGCCGAAAACCGCCTGGCTGGTTAACCAGCCTCCAGGCAGCAGAGTTTGTCCTCAGCCCTTTTTAAGAAAAGCAAACAAGAAAACTGGCTAATCAAACCCCACTTTGTAAAAATGGATATTTTAAACTGGTGCTTGGTGCTGGAAGAAGGGACTGTTAAAAATAAGCTTAATGTTCCTGTTCAAAGGTGCCTGTGTGTCGGGAAGAAATGCCAGCCTTTCTCCCTCATGCCTCCAGGCAGCAGAGTTTGTCCTCAGCCCTTTTTAAGAAAAGCAAACAAGAAAACTGGCTAATCAAACCCCACTTTGTAAAAATGGATATTTTAAACTGGTGCTTGGTGCTGGAAGAAGGGACTGTTAAAAATAAGCTTAATGTTCCTGTTCAAAGGTGCCTGTGTGTCGGGAAGAAATGCCAGCCTTTCTCCCTCATTTTTGTCAGAGCTGAGTTGTGAGAACGTGAGACCTTGGGAGCCATTGCCATTCCCTTTGGTTCCTGGTGAAAGGAAAAGAGATTTGATTGCTCCCTCCAAATAGAAATACAGAGGAGTCTTCTAGGCCAGAAAACAACTTTTTTTATTTTTCTTTCCTTTTTTTGTTATTTGAGCCTGCCAGATGGGTCTGCTCTCTGCTCTCCAAGTGTGTGGGCGGCACAGAAGAGGATGCTGAGACAAAGAATGGGGGAGGGAGGAAAGAGAAGTGAAAAAGACCTTTGGATTGGAGGCATGGGGTATGGGAGGAAGAGAACGCAATGGCAGAGGCAGCGTTTTGGTTTGTGAAAGTTTGTAGCAGATCAGAAGAAGCTGTGGTAGGTCAGAGACACGCAGTCTAGATGCTGTAGTGATGAATATATTAGCATGGTTTATATCCTAGGCATGCAGACATTTTTCTGCAATTTGGTAATTTTATGAAGCTTATGTCCTACTGATCTCTGATCCCTCCTCCTGGAAATGGGGACGTTGGATGGAGGGGTGGTGGGAGGGGAACATAACCATTGCTCTACTCAGTACAGTATTGATGTTTTATGTTCATCTGCTTTGTACTTCGATAAAGTAGATCTAAAACAAGTGGCATTTTGTGAAGGTAAAACTCTCATTTTTGTACTGATTAAATCATGTTTTCCTGAGCTGAAGAGTCAGAACTCATTTCTCATATCAAGAATAGCTGCCCCCAGTCTACTGCATCTGGCTCATGACCTTTCATGACACTTTTGTGAGACTAAGTTACATGTAAAATGACTTTTAATTTGAGTAAAGAAAGGAGTTAAAAGATATAACAAGGGAGGAAGGGCAAATTTCAGATAAAATTTGAAAAGCCACAAAGAGTCTAGGATGAGAAGGTACAAGACAGCAGTATCTGGTGAGGGAGAGCAGGGGACTGGAGCAGGTGGGCAACAGATGGACAGAGGGAGTGGGAAAGGGCAATGCATGTACAAGCATTACATGGCTTGTTTTGTATTTACACCTGCAAGATTCATCTTGCCTGGGCTGGAAAATTCACCCTTGCCATTCGTTTTGCCCTTGGAGTATTTGACCTCCAACTCCTTTGGTTCATTGAAGTCTAACATAAAAGATCTTGTGAAAGCAGCACTGTAAGGGCAAGTTTTGTAAATAAATCCCATTTCCTATAGGATGGCCCTGTAGCAGGAGGCAGGGAAGTTTCAGGGTGAGAAGGGGTGCATGGGGAGCCACTCCTGGGAGAGGATCAGGGACTTTTCTCTGCAACCCTAGCAGCCTTTCCAAGCCCAGGCTGAAACTTTGCGTGGGCACACGTGGTGTGGGACGTTGTCTCGTGGATGTGTGGCGTGGTCCTGCCTGCCCATCTTGCCAGCCCAGAAGGTTTCTTTTGGACCCTGCTGCCCTTCGCCACCCTCTTTGAATGACTTTCAATAGGGTAATAAAAAGGTGTTTCTCTGCTGGGCTAATATTTACACCACAAACATACTGTGCCTTTGTTTGGTTACAAACATCAGTGCATGCAAGTGAGAGGCTTTTCTAAGGGTGGGACAGGAAACACAGAGGTTATTCTCTCCTGTCACTGTATTTGCTAAGAAAAATCTTTAGAAATTACACCTCTCTGCCGAGGGAACATTATTAAGACTACAAAATCAAACTCTCAAAAGCTCGCCCATGCTGGAGTGGAAGTTGTCTATCTAACCTTCATTTGTACCCTGGTGCCAGTGCTCTCTCATTTCCTTATTTACATCTTTGGTTTCGCAGAACTCCTGCCTGTGCTCTTTCCAGAGGGCATTGAATGAAGATTGTTAGAGCAAATTAACCCGTTGTTCTTAAAATCCTTGTTTAACTTTTTGCAAAAACTCAAAATATGCTTCTCTAGCTCAAGCAGAGAGACATCACCTCTTCCTACAGGAATATTGTGAAAACAAATGTGGTGTTTGCTCAACAGT
>NW_009633857.1:0-34378 GCF_000690535.1 Cariama cristata
AGAAGGACCTGGGAGTACTGGTGGACAACGACTTGACCATGAGACAGCAATGTGCCCTCGTGGCCAAGAAGGCCAATGGTACCTTGGGGTACATTAGGGAGAGTGTGGCCAGCAGGTCGAGGGAGGTTCTCCTCCCCCTCTACTTTGACCTGGTGAGGCCACATCTGGAGTGCTGCATCCTGTTCTGGGCTCCCCAGTTCAAGAAAGACAAGGAACTACTGGAGAGAGTCCAGCGGAGAGCCACCAAACAAAGATGATGAGGGGACTAGAGCATCTCCCTTATGAGGAAAGACTGAGAGAGCTGGGTCTGTTCAGCCTAGAAGAGAGAAGACTGAGAGGGGATCTCATCAATGCTTATAAATACCTTAAGGGTAGATGTCAAGAGGATGGGGCCAGACTCTTTTCAGTGGTGCCCAGCAACAGGTTAAGGGGCAACAGCCACAAACTGAAGCTCAGGAAGTTTCATCTTAATATGAGGAAGAACTTCTGTACTTTGAGAGTGTCAGAGCACTGGAACAGGCTGTCCAGAGAGGTTGTGGAGTCTCTTTATCTGGAGATACTCAAAACCCGCCTGGATATGTTCCTGTGCAACTTGCTGTAGGTGAACCTACTTTGGCAGGGGAGTTGGACTGGATGATCTCCAGAGGTCCCTTCCAACCCTGACAATTCTGTGATTCTGTGAAATAACTTTAACAGGTCAGCCAGCATTTGGGCATTAATTCAATGAAATTCTTCAAGCTTTCTTATTTTTTATTTGGTGGTTTTCCCATAATTTTTGGGTTTGGTTATCCACACAATTACAAAGCCTCTTTTGCACTCAGCTGTACTGCACAATTCAGTGGCAAACAGGCATTGGTTCAGGTAACCTGCTGTGGGCTGAACACAAAAGCCCAAGCCCTCACAGTGCACACCTGAACTTGCCATTCAGCCCAGAGTGCTGTAGATTATCAGACTGTCAGCACGGAAATCCCTTTTTGGTGTACTCACAGCTTTTGGCTTCCCATGCAGCCTTGTGAACACGCTGTATCGCAGCCATGCCCTGGATCCCAAGGAACCCTCATGTTTGTTCATCCCCCATCTAGTCTTGTAGGTAATCGAGCAGAATTGTCTCTGACCACTGAGCTGTCCTTGTCTACTGAACACATACGTATTTAGGCAATTCTTCAAATTTTCTGTTATGTCCCCCCATTGCAGTCTAGTTCCTATGTCCACTGCCTCACGGGTCCTCCTCTTTAGCCATTAATTTATTTTCAAAGAATGCTATTTTTAAAAGAAATCCGGAGTCCATGTAGTTAGCCCTGATTGTGTAGGGGAGCTGTGTAAACTCACTGCTGGCAACTTATGGAGAACATCTGCCTTGTGTCTTACTCTCATGAGAATCAATATGGGTCTGACTCAAAGCCCCGGCCAGCTTTGCATTCAGCCTGTCTTGAAGAGAAGGCTCTCATCTGCTCTGCTGAAGCATTACTGGGGATGGGAGTTTTAGGAGAGGGCTCCTTTTTGGTGAGGTTTCTTGACTCTCAGTGAGGGTGATTTTAAACTGACTGTATGTGAACAAAATAGAAAATTTTTTCAAGTGTACCTCTGATGGAGTACATCTGTCACTCATTTTATAGCCTTGTAACTTAAAGACTTTTAACTTTCAGACTATGGAGGAAAATTCACTGCAACTGAGCGCTAATGCAGTCCAGTCATCCAGACTGAGCTCTGAAACTTCAGTACCAGGCTCTGAGTGGCATTGCTCTCTGCTCAGTCTGACATGAGCATCTGGACAAGCATATGCTGGTATTTCTCTGGCCATCCTGGAGACTGAAGTTGCTGCAATATTATATTTCATTGTAACATTTACCATTAAGTAGACTCATGCTCCCTGTTGCACCAGCTTGCCATTGGCATGGAGTGGGCAGCCAGGGCTGCAGGACGAGGTGAATTTGGGTGATCCCTGGAGGGACAGCACCTAGCAGCAAGTGATGCAAGGCCTATTCTTAGGGAGCCTTGCTTTGCATTAGAAACTCATTAACTAACAATCAGAAATAGCTGTCTGCGGTCAGCAGCAAAACGTGGGAAATACTCTCCACTCTTCCCTGTCTGGATTACAGGGAATTGCAAGGGGATGTTGGGTCATAGCAATAGGTGCAAACAGGGACAGGCTCACACCTGAGGGAGAGAAGGGTTCAGGGCATCCTCATGATGTGCAGAAATAGCTACCAAAGTGCAGCGATACTTAGACTGTCACTGCCAGTAAAGCTGAAAGCTCAGCGGGCAGCCAGCATTTCATACGCAGAGTCTTCTCTGGGCTGCAACAGAGAGGGGAGAGGGAGCAAAAGGAGTCATCAGCCATACTCCGCCCCAAAAAGGGTGCCAGATTTGAATCACATGCTGAGACTTTGGAGTGGTATGTCAGCTTTTGAAGCTCTGCCTGGGACCGCCTTGCCCTGGTGCCTGGGTCTCACACTACCGCCCCAGGGGCTGCTGAAATGCCAGAAGGTCAGGCGTTCCCTGCATTGCCCAAAGGCTCCAAGAGGTTAGCGATTGCTCCCTTGCCCTCCCTAGGGACAAGGAGAGATGAATTTCAAAGATGGTGGGGGGGCCAAAATAGCATGTTACAGCTTTTGTCCTCACTTGTTGCCTGAATTGTCTTCTCCCTCCAGCCCGTGTTGCAAAGGCTGAGAGGTGTCCCTCTGCTTTTTCCTCCTCTTTACAGCTGACAAACTGCCCACCCTTGCTCTGGCACCTCCCAAAAAGGAAAAGGTCCAGGAGTATATGTGAACCACGGAGCGAGAGGAGAGTTGTCTGGGTGCAATATCATGTGGACATGGCTTGTAGGAAGGAACAACATCTCTCAGCCATGAAGCAAGTGATGATCAAGGCCCGGCTCTAAAAGTCAAGGCAAGCAAGAGTCACATGTAGCAGTTGCTGGAAATTTGCAGCTCCTCCTTGAGCATGGGTGGCAGCTGTTGAAGAAGGATCAAGAAAAGGGGTTTTCCTTCATTCTCCCCTCTGTGTGCTGAGTGGCCATAGTGCATGTCTCCAGCAGAACTGCAGGCCAGCTGTATGGGAGCAGACTGAGCTCAGTTGACACAGTTCTAAAAATGAACTCAGTGAGGTGAAAAGGTCATTTTTCTCTCCTGACATTTTCAACTACTTAGTTGCTTAATTATCTGTTACCAGAATATCTCCCTATAAGCAGCAGCAATTTCACCCATTAGCAATTAGTGAGAACAGTTATTCTACTGAACTTTGTGCAGCTGAATAATAGATAAATACCCATCTCTCTGAGTATGACTACCTGGGGCAGATTCCCAGCTGGAGCAGGCTGACTTAGCGTTATTCACATTAACATTTTACTTTCATATTTAAAAACCAATTTGTAAAGTATGTATCTCTTTTTCAAGAAGAATGACTGTCTCCTCCTGTTTGGGTATTCTAGCAAGGACATGCACTTTTGTCATGCAAATAATTTCAGTAGTGATCCAGTGAACAAATTTCTGCCTTGCCCATATTCTGGCTATTGATATACATGGCTTTAGAAACAGTAGAAATCCCCTCAAATATGTAGGGTTAGAGCGAGCTTTAATGAAATCACTTTCACATTACATCTTCCAGCTCCAAAATATCACAAAAATTTTAAAGAAAAGAACTTCTAATGGAGTTACCTCACAAGCAGTGACTACAATGGACCATCAAAACTTGCCAATGGAAAATTCATACCACAAATGTGATATTGTAATTAGATCCATTTCCTCATCTACAGACAAAATACCCATGTCCCTCCAGAAACTAAGCAATCTGGTCCTGTCTTTCAAAGACTCTGCAATAGAGCAAAATCACTGTTTACAAGTTAGGAGTTCCTGTATAAAGAGCAGTAAAAGACTAAAAAGCAGGGCTGAAATATAATTTAAAAGAAAAGGATTCTTTAGAAATGTCTACAGAAAAAAAAAAAAAATAGAGAAATCCCTTTCTCTAGGTTTTCCTGATGAGGCACTTATTATCACATCCCCAAGAACTGATCTGTGCTATTTTAAAACTGTTTCAACTTTGCGCAAGCATGCATGGATTCTGTCACTAATTCACAAGGTTTCCTTTCCTAAGAACTGCTCCCTTGTTACAGGAACATTGCCCTTTTTTTCCTTATTTAAAAAAAAAAAAAAAAAAAAAAGGATCCTTAGGGCTGCAGAGAGCTGCATGTGATTTTGATTAAAGTCAGGAGCTAGAGAGGTCAGACGCATTTGCATTTATGTCTGTGATTACAGAGCAGCTCCTCTCTGCTGTCACCCGTCGGGCAGCATGGGTGGGATAGAAGCTCGTGTCTGTGTGTGTGGTTCCAGCAGAGAAACATGAGATAACTGATCAGATATCTCACAGTCGGAGATGCAAGCCAGCCTGAGACACTTCTGCCATTAGCTGACCCCGCTCATCGTGCCTGGACATCTGAGGGTGGCTGCTGGTTGCGCGACACCTGTAAGACATTCAATCCCCACGCTCTCCGGGGCAAGGGGGGGGTACATGCTACCTCCGCCGCACAGACGTGCTCAGCTGTCCCAGCATGGACCCTGTGTAGATCCCCGGGGTCTGGGCACCTGCCTCCATCCTAGGCCAACTCACAAGACTGTCTTAGCCATGCCAT
This sequence comes from Cariama cristata, assembly GCF_000690535.1. NCBI lineage: Eukaryota > Metazoa > Chordata > Aves > Cariamiformes > Cariamidae > Cariama > Cariama cristata. Next base: position 4,628 of record NW_009633857.1, read on the forward strand.
CTCTGTGGGCAGTGGAGATGCTGAAGGTGAATGGGGATTTTTACAGTTAAATTTAGGTGGCTGCAGAAGCTGACTTGATATTCTCTACCATCCCCTCCATGAGCTTCTTGACAGGAGGTATAAGCCCACCCTGCTGCCTTTGGGGCAGTAGGTGGAGGATCTCAGCCTTCACCCAAGGGTGGCTTCTCCTTCAGGTGTGGAGGAAACAAAGTCAGCGGAGGCCGCAGGCATGCAGAAAGGATAAATTCAAAGTCTGGTAAGGGAAGTGGTAAGTGTGGATCCACCAGCTGCTCTCCTCCAGAAGCCACCAGAGAAAGGCTCGGTGGGATAGGCTGGCCCCTGGTGCCAGAGATCCTGGCATGTACCAAAGTACCCACATTATGTCAGGTCCTCCTCTCCAAGTGTGGTTCAGTCACTTCTAAAACAGAGGTGTTCACACTGTTAATAGCTACTCACTAGAGGATATTTATTTACAAGCAGCCCATATTATTTTAACCCATGCAGGTCTTTCTGTGTGTGCCCTGCCTCTCCTCAGTGTTAGGATCAAGGTGGGTGTAACACGAAAGCAAACTATACTCTTCCATGGATGAAAACTTCTAACAGAAAGTCCCCGTGTCTTCGCTTGGCAGCAGAGCATGGTCCATGCGCATGGCAGCCTCCTTTATTTCTAAGTTTCCAGAGGAGTGTGCAAGGTCATGCACAGGAACTGTGAAAAGCAGCTCCTGGGAGCGGCACTTGACTGCAGCAATGGGCCTGCTGCAGCCAGGAGGGGAGGAAGAAGAACATCCACTCTCCTTGAAGCCAGGGAGGGACTAGAGAGGTAGGACATAGTTATTTGGAAATCTGGCCTTCTGGGGACCAGGTAGTTGGGGGATAGTAAACCATTTGTTCCTGACACTGACTCCTCTATCACCTCGGGAATGCCCATGGGACACACTCAAAAAGCAAAAGCACTCCCAACCTTTGCCCCGCCATGCAAGTGAACATCCCACAGAGAAGCAAGCCTTGCCTCCGCACAAACAACAGCCTGCAGAAAAGGTCACTGCGGTAGCAAACAAGCAAGCAGGTGCATGGCAGCCAGGGGTCTTTTCACACCATCTCTGTAGTGAGCCCCATCTTTTCTCCTTACCCCGTAACCCACCATGGCAGTGCAGATACACTGCATTTTGACCCAACAGCTTTAAGCTCCTTTTCTATGTCAGCTTGTTCAAAACATGCTAACAAGTACTAGTTTCCTGAGCTAGTTCTTTAAATAGCTTTTCCCAGTTGTACCTATCCTTTCTGAGATCATCAAAGTTTTTGGCTGTTTTGGGAGAAGGTCTCTAGTGCAAAAGGTGTCTCATGGCTGTGCCATGGCCCTGGGACAGACCTAGGCTGGGCAGGAGCCACAGGGATGGCTGACAGGCTACGGCTTTCCTACAGCTATTTCTGCCATGTGCCCTTTCACCTAAACATTCCTCTGGTCCTTTTCCTCGTTCATCCTGAAATGCCTCACCGCAGTGGTGACAAGACAACGTTTCTGGAAGTATTGTGTTTCAGCAGCTCTAAACTTAACAAGTGGGTAAGGCATGAGCCATATATTCAGAACAGATTTAGGTAAATTTGGGGAAAATCTGTCCCTGTAGGAATGTCCCTTCCCTTACTGTAACTGCTACAGTGTGCCCAAAGTTGCTTTGAACCCCTCCAGGCCTTGGAGCTGAGTGTGTGTCCTCCTGGGCACCAGCAAAGGCCACCGCAGCATCCTCAGGCGGGCAAGGGCTGTGCGTAGCTCATACCGCAAGGTGTGCATGGCTCTCGTTCCCGGTGTGTCACCAGGACACGCTGACCCCAGCTATAGCTCATGTGAGGGGCCCTCTCTGTGGCCTCTGCCCATCCTCGGTCTGTCCCCAAGGCTAAGGATGTCCCCATGCAGAGGCAGAGGAGGGACCTGCAGACTCACTTAGTGAGTCCAACCCACCTACCATGTACATAGTAATGGCATCTGGCTTTGCCGAGCCTGAGGAGGCAGAGGTGAAGGAGAATAACCTAGATCAGGATCACCCACAGCTTCTCAGACGCATTCCTGACAGCTACTGAGAATCAGCCAAAAACTCTGCAGTAGTGATTTACCGATGACCATCAGAAGCAACCTGCTGAGCCCTTTGAAGGCGGAGAGGACCTCCGTCCCTCTCAAGTTCAGCATTCAGTGATACCCACTTCTCACCTGCGGTGGCTGCATTTGGGTTTGGTGTTTTCCAACACAAATTCGGGTGGAAGATCAGAGGAGTAAAGTGAAATGGCAAATTAAGTCTTTAATGTGTAAAGCTCAGGGTGATGAAGTGGTGATGGTAACTTGAACACAGAGGCAGACAAAACACACGTGTTACTGAGCATGTCTGTGTTGGCCATGCTGCACAGGAGACTGCAGACATGTCTGTAGATAATTCTTGGAGATATGGGGCAGTATTTCTACAGTTTCTTTTTGCAGATAAAAGAAGGGGATATCCTTATATCATTTGGTAGCAGCATTTTGAGCATTCCTCACATTTTATGTACAAGAAATGTTGCTTATGGTTTATCACCATGGCTCTTTATATATTACCTCTTAAAGGCCACCATGCCCTTAAAGGCACATGAGCTCTTTTTCCTGAGTTTGCATTACTTAGCTACTGGTCATTCTGGAGTCCGAACTTACCTTAAAATCTCTTCCAAAATTTAAAAATCTGTTCTGTTTAAACATCTTTGCTCTCAGTGCAATTCTGTCCACTTTTGGCATCCTTATTTCTAAAAAGATGCTGAAAACCTGAAGATATTGCAGGTAAAAGCTGTACAAAATATTTCAGGGCTGGAAGAAGAGTGGTACGGGGAAAGAATTCAGGAGTTTGATTTGCACTCTTCAGCAAAACAAAATGCTTTGCTGTGTCTCCTTTAGGCAGTGAAAATGCTGAGTCCTAGAGGCCCTTTTGAGCTCAAGGAGAAAGGCACAGGAAAAACTAGTGGGTGGAAGTTTAGGAAAGAAATGCAGCTAAGGAACAGGACACAATTTTAAAACAGTGTGGGTGACAACTTTCGGATAAGCTGCCAAAGAAAGTGATAGCTTCTTCTAATGAAGAGCAGGTAGCTTTTCAGAAAGTTTAGTTTCATCTAGCAGAGTTAGAAGAACATGGGGATAGCATGCAACATCCTTCAGCATAGAGGAAATGAAGAGTCTGGAGGAAATAGCCTTTTCTTGGTTTAGCCTTGGTGATTAAAAAGCACCTATTCTGCAGATATGAAAAACAAGCTCAGACCTTCTCACGCTGACTGCAAAGCCCTGGGAAAATTCATCCACTAACACCTCTGATGCACTAAAAATCATCAGGATTTGCACCAGAAAGGAAGGCAGATAATTTTGTAAAGGTCAAATACTCATATCTGAATGCCACAGGCAGCCTCATCTGCTCATCTTACTTATTATAAGAAATTAATAAAACCATTACCTCATCAAGCCTACTCCAGACAGATGGTTATCTTGCTAAATAGATGGCTTAACATAGTAGATCGCCTTCATGCTGAGGCAGGAGTCCAGAACACTTTTGATCTGTCATCTAGAAGCTGCTACAGCCACTTTCCCTCCCTTCTAGGAACATCAGGGTTTTTCTGTTCAGACAGGTAATGATGGAAAAGATTGTCCAACAGAAACAGGCACTTGGTTCATGAATAATATGGACATTAGCTACTTCTGCAGCAAAAGTTAGAAGCTACCACACTGAATCTGTGATTTAGGACCACCAGGAGGAGATGTTCTTTGTTTCTTTGTCTTTATAGTACTTTAATGATCACATACAAATACAGTTGCAACTATTTTCTGAGGCTGCTCCTTGGAACTATTATTTATAGCCTATACAATCCCTCTCCAAATCCTGATTTTTTGGCAATGAGAAGCAGCAGCTAGGCCAGGAGTTAATGATTATGAGATAAGCATTTATCTCACTTGGTGCCATGTCGGCTTGTTCTACTTTCAAATGTTATTTGCTCTTATGCATGCTGCTCTTCTGCCAAAGCCGAAGACAAATTACTATTCTTTTTCCAAGAAAGAAAGCACTGTGACTCAATTTCAATTAACAGTGTGGGGTTTAAGTATAATCTTTGTATTGCTCCTTTTATTTTTTTTACTCCTATTTATCACTATTGCGTACTTGTCATGTGGTACTCTGTATCCTTCCAACTCCTTTCTCACGTCTGAAGATACACTTGCGGTAGAGACGTCTTGAGCAAAAAGTGAATTTTCAGGCTGCTGGCTGAAAAGACAGGGGCCCCGGAGGTTATATTGTTTTTCCAGTGTGCTTATGCACACTCAAGAGCTGTCCCACTTACTTGCAAACATTTACTAAATAGCTTTCTCCTACACTGTACCCTACATTCCCTTTGAATCTGTCCTTACCTTTCATTTTTCATTCTGCGTGATGGAGCCTCAGGTTACTGTCAGGCAGCTGGAGCTGTTTATTGCTTCCCAAGTGTTGCTGTTGCTGTGCAACTGAAGATGGCAACAGTGTGAAGGACCAAAAAAAAGAACAATGGCCTCAGTTCATTTTACTATTTATCTAGGGATCATTTCTTTGCGTCTTCTCTTCTCAATGCAAGTAGATTGATCCAAGGATCAAAATGGAAGGTATTTTTCTCTGTGGAACGTGTTACACTTTAAGAGAAAATTTCTCTCTAAAGTTAGAAGTTGGTCACAGAGTCATTGTTATATGTAAGTCATTATACAGAGAAGCAACAAACAGGCAGTATATCCCATATCCCACTGGTGTTTATTATTTGATATTTGACCAAAACCCAAAGTTTTGCTAAAATTCAAAAGCTGAGACATTTAAATTATTCAGTCCTTTAATATACTGAATATGTAGTGAGAAATACAGAATACAGGAAGTTCCCACCCCCTGTGAAGGTATTAATTTGAAAATCCACAAAAAAATTCAAGCCAGTCTGAGCATCCTTGTGCTCTGGTTTTCCTGATTGCTGCCTTCCAGAAGCAATGTCTGCTTCTGCTTGCTTTTCACAAGTAGAGGTAGGTTACTCCATAGCTTATATTCTTCTCTTGTTTCATTGATCTAATATTTCTACAAGATTAATTCTGGATTCTGGTCTACTTTTTGTTTTGCCATACTTTCCTACTGGCCCAATAAAGAGATTTTTAAAAATAAAAATAAAATTTAAAAAATGTTATAACTAAGTTTGATTTGTACTTCTCTATTTCAACATTTTACAGATATTAACTAACTAGTCTAACTGATATTCCTGTGAGATGAGTCTAATTTTTTATTTTTCTCTTGGTATTTAGCATTTTTTGCAGTCTAAACAGAACAGTAGTCTATGGTTTCAGATTTTCAGTAGCTAATGATTTTTACCCAGACTCACTTACTCCACCAACCTCAAACAAATACTGGCTTAAATTTCTTTGTCAGGTTTTTACTCTTCGGTCATGAGGTGACATGAAACAGAAGGAAAGTCTGCTAGTGACTTCCTTCATTATGTATTCGTCAAACTGCAGTACCTACAAATACATTAAAAACTGCAGAGTTAAATTAACTGCTGTGATTCATAAAAGGGCATTTCTCAAAAAATTAAGTAGATGTTTAACTTCATACATGAATAAGTGAATCCGTGAATCCACACTCATGTCTTTTCAAAACTGGACAACGAATAGGATGTGCTTTCACTTCCATAGTGAGAGAGGTTCAGAACAAAAAATAAATGGTAATATTTCTAGTAATGAATGCCAAACATTCAGAAACCACAGCAGATAAGACCATTTTACTAAGAGAGGTTTTCTGCTAAATGATAGGCCCCAAAAATAATTTTTTGCTTTTTAATTTCCTCTGAAAAAAACAGCAATAGGACCGAGGAAATAATCTAAAGTTCATTGCACATTTGATAAAAAATCTGCCTTAGTCAGTTTTCTGCCTCAAGATGTATAATCAAGACTAAAAGACACATCATAAAATCGCAGCAAGAATATCAGAAATAAGCACGTCTCACTGCTATTTATATCTGCTTCTTCAGCCCCTCTCGTTCATATTGGCGTAATGATGTCTAAAATAAGAAAATCAGTTGGCTAGAAATGTTACAGCTTATTCCTACTCTTTAGGAATAAATAAAACCTCCTGAGCGTCTAGCATCCTGCCAGCTGTACCTGGAGCCACACAAGTGTACACTGCCTTCCTTTTACTAAGTAAACTTTGGGATAAGTCAAGACATTGAAGGCTTCCTTACATCGCAGCAAAGACATAGCTTTGGAAGTGGTGATAGGAAAATTGCCCATAATGACAAAGCATATTTCACCCAAATCTACAGTAATGCCTTCAGCAGTGAGTGTTTTTGTACCTGTGTGCTGAGGCTCTCCCCACGTGCAGCAGCGCCCAAGCACCCTGCAGATGCCTGCTTGCAGCCGTGTCTATCAACTGCTAGTCTGCAAAAAAAGTTCGAACTAAGAAAGCAGCATCCAAATCTCCTAACCTACTGGCCCACCAAATGTAAGATGCCTAACAAAGCAGAATCTGCAAGTAAATACATCTGTTGAGCAATTAAAAGAGGGTTTCTGAAAGCCTCCAGGAGCACCCTGCCTGCCCAGGTGCAGACTCCTGACTCTGCCCACACGGTAGGCCGGGAGCACAGACACTTCAGCAAGACTGCTTCATTAAGGACCTAAAATGTAAGTGCAAGTTAGGTACCAAAGTCAAACACGCTAGTTAGGCCAGCCAGGTCTAAGCCCAAGAAGTTAGCAGTCTGTTACAGCCATCCTTCCTGAGGGAGCAGGGCCCCCCGGCACACCAGGCTTCCCCACAGCCCCTGCACGGGCAGCTGCAGGCTGCACACCCCGCTCACAAACGCTGAGCTCAGGATGACTTTTTCCAAACACTCTGAGTGCAGGACAGCACGTCCCCTTCACACGAGGGTGTGTTCCTTTGAAGGCATTGGAGAGATTTGGGGAGTTCAGAGCCTGTCAAGACTGTCTCCCAAGGACTGAGGAGTACGGAGTCACCTCACACACATGCATTCCAGCCATCTGAGCCTTAAGCAAAGGTGTATTAATGTATCAGTGACAGTATACCACAGGCATGCACAGTGTCACATTCTGTTTCAAACTGTCTCTAAGGCTTCTCTGATACATATACGTGCTGAGGAGCTTTCTAGGTAGACACTCATGCCATTCTCTTTTTAGGAAAGCTTCTTGTAATGTCATATGATCCTTGCAGTTCCTCTAGGGGCAACTGACTCTGCTCCATGAGGGAGGCTCTACTACATCTGTCAGTGGCTCAAAAGCTGGCATGAACACAACAGACAGGGACGTTGCCCATCCGCTCAGACCTAGCTTAATGACAGCTGGTGGAGTTCTGCATTTTCTCCCCCAAAAGTTCCTCTCCTTCTGCACAATGCTTCTCTTCTGTGGTAGCCGCAGCCCGAGACAGGAGACGGCAATTGCGCTGACAGCACAGGATGAAGCATGTGGCCATTGCTGTTGCATTTTGGCCAGTTCAGAATCACCATATGATTCAGCTCTGCGCGCAGCATCCTTTCTTCATGTCTGAAGATGCACAGGGCACGCAGGAGGACACGGGAGTGCAGCCAGTACTGTTAGTGCAGCTATCTGTTGACAGACTTCCTACTTTCATGAAATGTACAGGAACCTCCCTCCTGACCTCCTGCAAATTTGATTTAAATTGACAAACTATTTCAAAAGTCACCGAGTGACCGACAGAGGCTGAGGATGCATAAGCTGCATCTCCCCAGGAAAGCAGGGTAAACAATGGAGGAATGAGACAAAGAGAGAGAGAGGAGAAAGGTTTTTCTAGGACATTATAGATCAAATATATGTAGAGTCTAGTAATCAACTAAGTGACGTGGGTGAACATTAGTCATCTGGCAGTAAATGGATTCTGACTTCTATGATGCAGAAAAAAGGTGCTTAAGAAATCCTGAAAATCCAAAGTGTGTCCTAAAAAAATCACATTTGACATCAACTCTGAGACAATAAAATGGAGAAAACAATACTGTCATGCAGGGGAAAAAAATGGCAAACATATTTCTGCTTGTAAAATAAACTTGGGCTGCTTCTGAATTCTCTTTCCATTTCCCAGACCCAGAAATGAGCAGAAGGAAAAATACGCAAACTCTAAGAGAACATTTATTTTAAAAATTGTCTGGTTGTTTGCTGGAACATTAGAGAACTGAATAGTTAAATATTGCGCATCGACAAAAAAAAAGGAAATGACGAATGAACCAAAGTTATTTTTGGTGGTAACTATATGTATAAACACCAATAAAAACAAAGACCTGTAACATCAAAAATAGAGTTTATTGTGTTTTACCTTCTGACCCCAATCAGGAAAGACGTTCTGTTTCCTAACTGTTTAGTTAGCCCCACAGGCCACATAAGTAGGTGACAGACCAAGCTGCAACCATACCATCATCTGGGAAGGATTATCACTGTACTCTGCAGAAAAACAGTGGTAAAAGAAATACTGAGAAGAGGTGATGGTGTTTTAAAAAATGAGCATCAGTATTTTATATGCTCTTTCTCAACAATCAGCTATTTTCCTTTGAAGCAGAACAGCTCTCCTAAGCACAGTACAAACCAAACTCCATAACCCACTTGCCTACTGGCTCCCCTCTGCACTTCCTCCCCTCCACTCTTTCTGGGATGTGACTGAAGATGCCAAAAATGGCCCAGAGTAAAGACAGAACATGATGAACTTGTTTTTCCATCTACCATGGAGTGAAGACATGTTTCTATCTGGCCAGCTCACCACTCCATATCTTAGCCTGCTCTCTCTGGTGCCAACAGCCTCTGTCTAATGCATCCTCGTACCTTCTTCTGTTTCTCTTCCAGACAATATGAAAATTTGCAAGAAAGATGGCATGAAGTCACAAGAGCACAGTGGTTCATGTTGGTGTACACATCCTATTCTGTGTGCAGATAACACTCTTTGCATAAAGTGTTTCAGTATGACCTTCAAGATGTTTCATAATTAATTTTCTTTATTGTTTGTTTCTTAAAAAAAAAAAAAAAATCATCTGCTGTTAGGGTACCAACACCTGAGGTTTTCTTCAGCCTTCTCCTTTTTATGGTTGGTGTGGATCATTACTGAAGGTATTGACGTTAAAAACTCTTCAGTTTCTGAGCCAATACTGCATCTGATTTCTCATCTGCCAGAGATTAGGCCAAATGGTAAGTGCAGCAGTACTGTGGTGGGAAAACCAAGAAGCTACAATGCAGGAAAATCATTAGTAGCTGACCAAAAGAGATGCAGTGGAGGAAGGTCTACTTAGTGATGGGGCTAGTAGTGTGAAACGCAGCTAGGTCAGACAAGGAGACTCGGGCAGCTATTTATACCAGCACTTGTTAAAGCAGATGGAAGCAACCAACAAGGCAGCCGTGTACAGGCTGCAGCTAAGACATGAGGATTTGTATAGACTGTTATCAGTCCTAGCCATGTGTCTTGTGAAACCAAAGAGTCCTGTGTCTGGTTGAGTGGGCTTGAGTTGGTTTTCAAGCTAAACATGCAGGCTCTTAGGGATTTCCAGGGCTTTCTCTAAGGGGCTGAAGCTCATGCGAGTCAGAGTCTTAAGTAGCCGTAAAGCCCAAGCTGAACATACTGAATTAAATCTTCATATTTTTGATCTGCAGGTCCTATCCTCTACTACTTCTGTCCTCGTAGCAGGCAGCTCCTCACTCCCCCAACCAAAGCTGAAGAAGATAGAGGGTCACTGATGTACATTAGACCAGAGGGAAGTGGTTTGGTTATGGCAGACTTGGAGTTGGAGCAGGCAGAGAGAGGATGCACACAACAGGCTGTAGGAAGAGTACTCAAAGTGGAAAAGCCAAAAAACTGAGAGAAGAAAACTGTACAGCTATCTGGGCTGACAAATTACTCCAGCCAGAGCGAAGAAAAACTGAGTATGAGAAGCAATACCCTTCTTCTCTTCCCTGACCACTGATGTAGTTCTTCTGAGGTGTCAGCAAGATAGGGAGCCTGGGCTGGGGAATTGGTAGAGGTTGTTCCCCACCACACATATGAGGATTTCTGAGTTCAAGCCTAGCCAAGGCAAGGGAGCAGACGGAAGAAGCTCCTGCCAAAACGAGCAGTTGCTGGAAGGCTCCCCAGAGAGGAAGTCGCAACAGTGGGGAGCTCCAGTGGGTTTTAATGGACGAGCTGTAATTCAGTAACTGGTCTGGACCGAATGACACAACTCCCTCATCACTGTTCTGTACCACCCTAAACCAGGCTTTTCTGATTTCAGTTCAATATTGCAAGTGTTTTCACATCATACAAGATCTTTAAAAATATGTGAAGGAAAGAGAACGGGTTGAGCCAACTTCCCACCCACAAGACATCAAATTTCCAGCAGTTTTTGTCTATTTCCAGAATTGTTCTCCAGTGTGTTTACAATCAACCTTAGTGCCCAGAGCTAGTTACTAGTACCTAAACAATCACTAACATTCATTTGATACACTGGTGTTTAATTAAATGTGTATATTTCAATGTATTGTATTTACCATTGTACTTCTGCTGCCAACATCCAGCTTTCTCAGCACTAATCATCTGGAAAATATGAAAGAAGAATCCCTTACATTCAATGCTTTAAGCTGATAACAGCTTCAGGGTGAACAACTCTTAACACATTGGTATTACTGTGCTGATCATCATAGCGTTTAGGTTCTTTACATGTCTCTGCCAAAATTATCCTTTTTTGTTTTCCAGATTATTTGACATTGATCTAGAATTTGGTCATCTAGTATTTTTGTTGCTAGAGAAGGAACAAAAGGTACTGCTTGATTATTTTATCTCTTTTGTTGTCTCCTCAAAATCAACCTATTCTGCCATTTCCCATCAGAAGAAATCAGGTTGCAACGGTTTCCATCACAGTTTAAAGAGGAACTTACAACTGTGTGGTGTTCACCTAATTACTCCAGGCAAAACAGGAAGGAATATGTTTGAGTTACGTCTTTATATAAATGTACCTTCTATCCTATGTCACCTCATATGTATGTGAGTTGAAACACAGTCATGCCACTATTCAGTTGCCCACAACAACCCTCTGTAAAGCATAGGCATGAAGTCAGGTTCTTAGCTGATATAAACCATCATCATTCTGTTGTCTTCCATGTTTTCCCATCATCCTCATCCTGCGCACCTGAAGTCTAGAGGATGAAATCTAGGAAGGGTCTGCCCATTCCAGAAGCCTCATATTTCTTTTCCCATTGATGCCCCTTCCATAGGATTTCCCATCCCTTCCTACCCAAAACACCTGTTTTGACCACAGACAGAAGGCTTTATTTCAGGATAAGATGGAATTAAAGGAAAAGAGGTAGCTGCCTGCAAGCATGTAATTAATAAAAACACTCACAAGAAGGTCCGGTGGCTTGCTGTTAATTAGTGTTAACAACAAAGGCAAAATTAAGTGAAGCACAACTTACTCTAAGTATCTGGTGGAATGTGAACTTACATATATTTAGTCTAAGGTAAGATGGATGTTTTTAACAGCAAGAATGATTCCCTGTGGAACAATTTATCAAAGACTGCTCTAGATTCTTTATCACTTGAGGTCTTTAAAACAAGACTGGAGAGTCTTCTTAAAGTCATGCTCTAGCCAAACACAAACTGCTTCATGCAAAAAGCACTCTGTCAGTCACGGTCTCATCTAGTTTCAGGTCTATGAATCCACCAGGTGGAATGCCCCAAACTGGATTCTGTGCCATTAAAAGTTTACATCAATAGACACTTTGGCCCAGAGAGTGAGTGCAATATATCCAAGTCCAAGATGCAGTTAAGACATGTGGAAAGGCTCTTTTTGGCATCTGTGAATTTCAGATTACATCCTTAGAGGGTGGGTGCAGTGCAGACTGCACGCAGTGACCAGGCAGATCACTTCTAGCAAGTATTAGGTGACACTGCCCTCAGACGGTCAAGATGGAGTAGGTAAACACCTCCTAATTCTTAAAATAAACTTCAAGGCAAGGCTTAACAACTGGTTAAATACATTTCAAGTAATGCACTGTAAATAAATTTCTCCATCATACTGAGAAAATGGTTATTCCTTTGTCTACAACCACCAGTAACCCCGACAGCGAATATTCCAGCTTAGAAAAAACACAGGCTTGCAATAAGGGTCAAGGTGGGAGACAGATGGCCCTATCGCTCTTTCAGCTTCTTGCCATTTTTGCTGAATTCAACCTAGCAAGGAGAACAATATGCACTACAGAATCAGACGTTCAGCTGAAAGGGAAGAACAGGTAGGAAATTAAAAGGAAAAATCCTGCTCCACATAAAAACTTTGTATGATAGCTAAATTTGTCTAGAAACTTAACATTACAGAAATTAAATGGGCACTGCAAAGCCCTCCATTAGTTGAGAGAATATGATATTAACATCAGATATAGAATATAATTACATTTTTATAGCATCTTTCATGCTCATGTTATGAGAGTGATCTGCACAGTGCGATACCAGGGATGTAGTAATAGGTTATACCACAGCTCAGTGAGAATGAGGGGCACTGGGGAAGCAGTCAAAATAGACAGGGTTACAGGAGCAGATTTATGTTACTTCTGCAGATTTGGTATTTATGGGTTTTCTGCAGAATCTACATTGTCGTGTCATCCCAGAAATGGTGACGCGGTTCCTCGGAGGCGCAGCAGCGCTGATATCTCCTCCCAGGCTGTCCTGGTAGCCACAGACTCAGGGTCAGGCTCCTGCAATCACCCGAGGAGGGCTGGCGGCACTGCCCGCAGGCGAGGGAAGGGTCCCCACCACCGCAGCTCAGCCACCGGCTGTACTGGCAGGATGACAGCGCTTGACCACAGGATGAGCCATGCCACTGATCCTGTTCCAGCTCCCAACAGGCAACACATATTGGCGATCTTGCCAACATCTGTGTCCCCAGCTCCTGCTCTCCACCAGGAGGGATGGCTGGATCCCTTTCCTTACCCCGCGGTGGGCTGAGATGGGGTCCTGGGCTGTGGGCAGGGTCAGGGAGGCCCTGGGGCCAGGTCCCCAAGGACATCAGGGCCGTGGGCCCTCTCAGAGTACTGATGCAGTGTGACACCAACTTTTGGACCAAACACCTGAAGCATCCAGTGTAGTCTCAGCAGAGACTCAGGCTACAATTAATCTGAGCTAATCTACGCTTGTGCTTCAAGATGGAATGAACCCTGGTCCCAGGAGGCCCACTTGTCTCCCCTGATTGTGCATGAGCCCTGGGTGAGCAATGGAGAGACATCTGCATTGGGATGTCAAAGTTTGGGAAACTGTAGATAGCTCAGAAGTTACTAACTCCTTCAGCTCTATTTAGGACAATCTGAGTTACAAAGATAATTCACATTACCTAAGATAAGGCCCAGAAACTCCTTCACACAAGTAGAAATTCAAAGGGACTCTCCTGAAGACCTGGGATGTTTAATCTGGAGTGGGAGAGGTCAGAAGGGCACATTGCACTCTAGTAAGGAACCGTCACTTTCCCTTCCTCATTGGTAAGGTGTTCCTTACCACCTTCCTGCTTGTCCAGTCTAAACCAAAAAGATGTTTCAGTCCAATCCTCTAAATTTCCATGAAAGGTTTTAATACAAATCCAAGGAGAACGAAGTCTGAAAATCCTTTTCATATATCTTCTGAGGAAACAAGTAAATAAAATCTCATCTTCTGCTTAAGCAGATTAATGGTGGAAAACATGGCTGATGACAGGAAAACCATGCCTCTTTCAAACCTCTGTAAGGTCATTCCCATAATCAAAAGAAAACTAATCCTCTTCCACTAGCTAACAGGCTTAGCTAGCCAGTGTTTTTACTACCTCAGACAAAAGTTCTCTGAATTCAAAGATGAAAAGTGCCAGAGATTTCAAAATGCTTGAAAAGCATTGAGCAGAAAGTACTCGGGGGAAAAAAAAAAATTATTATTTTTTTTTTTTTAAAGAAGGAAAGTAGTTCCTGAGGGAAGAAGGACACTTTCCATCTAGACCTCCGCTGGTCTGTCATTGGGAGATTGAGCAAGTCTTTGCCAGCAGCCACCTGACAAGTGTTACAAAGGGGTGATTATGCAAAAGACACCGTGCAGGATATAAACTGACAATTTTAACTAGACCTTATTTCTGCTGCAATGTGCCTGCCTTGGCTGTAGTGTATTGAAGAAATGGTGGTTTAGGCTGCAAAAATTTCCAAACCTTCCCAAAACTAGGAAGATGGCTACAAGCTTTCCTGCAAAGGCTTTTCATGTAGTTCAATTGACCAAGAAATATAAAGGAGGACAAACAGCCTTCTGACTAAAAAGGCAATATTGTTGATCAAACTAAAGAAGCGACTCCAAGTAATTCCAGCCAACTTCCTTTATGACCTCTGTCACCTCTCTGAAATAAAAAGTTCAAGACTGAAGCATTCAAATGCAGATTTAAGGCATTTTCTTTTCATTTAAGAAGAATTATTAATTTCTTTTCATTTAAGAATAATTATGGCAATGAAACAATATATTATGTTCCAATGCACTTGAAACCCTGAATAATTAAGAAAACAATTGTCCCTTGCAGAAATTCAGCCCCTCTCCTTAGCTTTGCTCAGGTAGCACTCCCTCACCCCATCCACCCCCACACATAGACATATTTACACCATCACCTCCACCACTGCCATTTGGCAGCTGTTGGGTTTCCCAAACCCAGACCACATTCGCCAAGCTGCCACAGTGCTGGAATTGTGCTTACGGGAGGGAGATAAGCAATTTGACATCCACAGCATAACAGCAGCTTAGACTCTGGGGTGCCAAGCATAGGTATCACGACAGCATTGTCATGAAATATCCTATAAAAACACCTAAGGGCACCTCATTTAGCCAGGCCAGCCCTGGTATTACTACAAGCAGTGTAACAAAAACGCTAAAATGCATTTTTTGCATTTTTATGAAGCTGTAGTGACCATATGTTGCTTTTTGTTAGGTACCCTGCTATTATTTTAATGTGACTATGAAGTGTAAAGCCAGATTGTAGCTGGTTCCTGCCCCGTGACTCTGATTCAGCAACACTCATGCAAACTCAGAGACACCACTAACACTAATGGCATTTTACCAGATCCATGGTCATGAAGATCAAAGCAGAATCTGGCCTGTATGAATGGCTTCTTAAAAAATGTATTATTCCCAAAGTTGGGAATAATGGGTTACACTGACTCCAGTGAATTTATTCCAGATCTAACAAAGACCAGGATCAGTGCCTAGGACTCCTCCCTTAAAAATTTATCCAACTCTATTCAGAAAGCTATTATCCAATGTGTTAATATTTTTTCTTACCTTTCTTACACTGATGAGAAATTAGAACGCTTTCTCACTCTCCTATCTTTTTTAAGTTAACAGCCTGCAATATGGTTTTGTATAGATAGAACACCCAATATATAGGCAGTAAATTATTCTGAAGCAAGTGTTGAATTGTGGAGGGCTAGTGAAATACATCATGATTTAGCTTCTAAATTAGTTGAAGCTCTTTAATGTAACCTGTGACAAAATTTGCACTTTGTTGGACTGTGATTGAAGTGTGGTTCTACAGCCCACAGGTTGATGGACACAAAGGAGAAACCTGACTCTGAAATCTTGAAATGCAAACAGCGTAAGTGGAGAAGGAATTGTGTTTTCCAGTATACCCCTGCATTTCTATGAATTTATCCTTCTACTCTATGCTAATTAGGCTTTTTCTTTTCTTTGTCTTTTCTTTTCTCACTCAACTACAAAGTAACAATCACATGGGAAGGGAAAATTCTTGCATTTTGAAAAGGGATCAGCTGGCAATAGAAAAAACAGGTTCTGATATGGACTTATTGAACAAGCCCTTTAAAACAAACCTGCAGCAGGGCAATCTTGCCAGCTAGCCCGGGGGGCAGGGGGGTGTGTGTGCAGCAGGACAGGGGGTACTGAGTTTATGATCAGTGATAGGTAGGTGAACAGGTAGGTGAATACACATGTGAGGAGAGGGTGAGGGAAGAAGAGGAAATAGCAGGTTGTTCCTTGGGTTGGCTAACACCAAACTGCCATGCAAAAGTGGTTGAATCACAGGTTGCACTTTCTGCTCAAGCCTTAAACCACCAGCTATCTTCACAGTGGCTCCCATAAAAACCTACCTTAATATCTCACAGTCTGCTGGGAGTGGAGTCTGTAGATTCCATAATGTAGGGTGCTAACTAGTTCTGCTATAGGTGACAGTCATGATCTCCCTTGGTGACTCCAAACTTGCTTTTAGATGGCTGTTCTCTACTGCTATAGATGCCATTTTAAAGCAATTTCCTAAATGTTTCTGCTGGGTACCACAGTCAATAGTTGCAGCTATAGGGAACAGTGGCTGGGATAGACACTAACCACCACAGGCTATCGCTGTACCAGATCATGTACCCCACATGCCCCTGTTTGAGAAGTCTTGCTTTGAAGTAAATGCTACGCTATAAGTTTTAATCATTACATTCACAACGAAGGCTGTTGTCAGAGTAGCTGCCTTTCCTAAGGCTGTGTTGGGACATCTGATTGATCTGTCTTCCCTTGACCCAAGAACTAGGACTGATGGAGAAAGATAGCCCTGAATCAAGATCTTTGAGCTGCTTCACCCTGCTACAGTTGGTAGCTGATCTTTGATCAAGATTTTTACCTTTGCCAAATGCAGTGCCTTGGCAAGGGCAAGGCAAGATGTCTTGCCTGCTCATGTAAGCAGGTTGCCTAATGAGGGCTAAGTTTTTGCATTCTTCCCTAATTGGGGAAGGTGAGCAGTGAAATCACCAAAATGGCATGCTCACCCCCCTCACCTTCCTGCATTGCCCAGAAAGGTCTTTTCCACACGAAAGGATAGCCGAGAGCCTGCCCTCACAATATTGTGACACCCAAGGGTTCCCCATACCTCAAAGCTTAAAAATACTTAGCTGTCAGGCTGTGCTTAGTTGGGCTTTAAGCTAGCACCTACTGTTCTTGTAATTACCTTCTTTTACTGCTCTTGCTTCTAGGGTTTTTATTCAGGCTTGTCAGAAATTTGCTCCAAGTGTCCAGACAACTGTTATATGCTATGGCTTTGGAGCCATATTTTTGATTTCATTGCAGTGATATGTGCCTTCTCTAACCTGAGGACCTGGCAGATTTGGTTGTTTGTTTTTTGTTGGGGGGGGGGGGGGGTTGTGCCAAGGGAGGGTTGTTTTTTTTGTGGTGGGGGGGGGGGGGTGTTAAGGCAAGGAATGGGGGCTTTTGCTGAAGAACCCTTTTTAATTTCTTAGTTGAGTTACTGGTTTTGCTTCAGATTTGCAGGCACTACTGGAGCCCTAGTACATGAGCGGACTGAGCAGTACCTCAGCAGATATTTACCTAAAATAGGAATATTAGTTTTTGCCGTTTCCAAAGGGAACTTCCCTATTTCAAAGCCACAAGCTCTAAGTGCAAAGCAAACGCTTGTAGTTTGATCTCTGCTTCCAAGCACGGCACCACTAGCTCTCACTGGTTTGCAACATGTGGCAGCACATCATGGGCAATATAATGCACATGAAAATGAAGGAACAAAACATACGGAAGGCTTCAGTGGTGATGCAAAGGGCTGGAAAATACCTTGTACAGTACATCATTTCACTAGAATTTCTGAATTTCAGGACATTGGTTCTAATATTACTGCAGTCTTAGTGTTTAATGTCCCCATAGTGGAATTCCAACATTAAAAAAAAAGAAAACCTATGGCTGCTAGCCAGGAAAGTGTACCTCACTGCTTTTGACCAGGCTGACTGTTTAAGGAGCTACACCTAGCACTGCCAGGGACAGAGCCTCCAGACTCTGAGATGGAAAGTACCTGGGAAGAAACCTACCATAAGCAAGAGCCCTCCCCATACAAATTCACACTTAGAAATGATGTTACAGATAACAAAAATACTCTTGACGGACAGCACATATTATTTTAAAATTTTGCCTCTATCCCTTCCTCTTTTTGTATTTAGCAACTGTGAAATTGTGATGTCTGCAGGAAGGAGACTTCGTTTTACAAGAGGCAGACCTGTTGGTAGCTCTTCAGACAAGCCTGTTGATTGAAACTCATTCTTTTTATTTAGGGACATCTCTGCCTCTGCTGTCTCTTTACGAAGTTCCTTATCTGGCCAGTATTAATTGATGATGCTCTGTCGTGCTGAGGCTGGTGCTGTACATCTTTCAAATAAAATTAAAATTCAACAGGGGGACATTTAGAAGGGATTCAAATAATACACTTATTCTGATTATACCTTTTCCACAATTATAAATGGCCTCACTTTGGAAAACCAGGCACCATTAGGAAGCACACCATTCCCACAGCCACTTCTTAGACAGTAGAGACTATTGCAAAGGCTTTGTGAGCCTGCTGGGATGAGGCAGTGCAAAATTGAGAGGCAGAAATAACTTTTTCTGAGGATTTCCACGGGTGTGTCTCCACTCCTCTCATGAATGCATCAGGAGGCAGGTAGGAAACACATGGATGGGCATTTCAACTCCACCAGTAAACTGTTGGATTTGCAAAACACAATGTTTTGCCTCAAGTCTCAGTGCTCCCATGTGCCTACCTCAGACTTGCTGCTGTGCAGCAGCTGTTTATGAGCACATATCCTGGGGCCAGGGATGATTCCTGCCCAGAAGATGCCTAGCAGACCTACAAAGCTAGTGCCAGATTTCCACAGAAGCTCACACTGTTGGTCTGAGGAGTAGGTGATTGGCAGGACACTGTCTCTGAGACCTTTCTGCCAGTTTTTCTCTCTCTGAACTTGGGAACTGCCTTCACCTGAATAAAATCAACCTTTTCAAAGGACAGAACAAGCTCAGCTTTGCTCAGCCTTACGCTGCCAGACAACAGATCCTGAGAAGATGAAGCAACAAGCCAGGATATGGTAGAGGTGTCTCCAGCCTACTCCTGGTTGTTGCTCTGTGCTGGGGACATCTTTTACCATGTGGTAAAATTACTAGAGAAGCAAAGGCACTGACAGATCTGCCTAACGCGGCAGGCAGTCTGGGCCCTGAAACACTATCAGACTGCTGTGCAGACCCACCCCAAAAACTGAGACACCTGCATCCTTCTCAGCCTGTATCAGCCTGCACCAGCCTGCACGTTCTTGTGCTAAGGAAACCTTTGGGTGTTTGCTCAAGTTAGTTTTAAGCCTGAGCTGGATTTGAAAGCTTACATGTGACGTAAGAAGTTCTTATTTTTGTCATTGTCTGTAAAACCCTTACATATAACTTGAGTGTGAACAGGGACACCTTCTCCTAAGCAAAATTCAAGGATCCCAGAGGCTCACTCTGCTCATACCAAAACCAGTGCAAAAAACTCTTCCTTCTACATCCACTTTTTTTGAGTTCTAAAATAAAGAAAACAGCTTTACCTGTCCAAAAAGTTAATGAAAAATCTACACTACTTGAAGTAAAATTCTCCTTTATCCTGGATGTGGACTGAAGAAACAAGGTCATGAGATGCAATAAATATTCAGATATCAAAATATCCAAGGAAGTGGCTTCTGTCATTATTTACAATATGCTTTAAAACATTTAACAGAACAAAGTCTTTAGTACTCAGTATCTCTGTGTTTTGGCAGTATCACTGTTTATCATATTCAGTCTGGATTCACCTTTACCAAAAACAGAGAAGCTCAGGCATCTAAAGAAGGGAAAGCACTGAGGACCAGAGGCACTTCATGTAAGTGGGCATCAAGCATCTAAGTTTCTTTGATCCGAGCCTCAAAATATCAATACCAACTTTTGGAAGAAAAAAAATCCCAACCATCCTGCTGTAGCTGGTAAAGGGAGGACTCAAAGACTCAGGGTGGGATTAATGAGAGACATTTGTGCCCCTGAACAGATCTCAGCAGTGCTCACGGGGAGAGGAGACCCCATGCAGCCCCAGAGCCGCAATGGGATGCAGGGGGAAACTTCTGCAAACCACTAACTCCTCCTCACACACAGGAGCCCACCTGGGCCTTTCTTATCCCATAGTCACTATTGTGCCCACTATCACCAAATACTAGGATGTGTGGGTCCATGCATTAAAGCAGTTGTGTGGACTTTTAGCCAATTAATTTCAGAATTGATTCTCTCTTCTGCCGGCATTCTCTACAGCCAGCAGGGCTCTTTGCTGCAATCCAATGCAATGCACACACCTTTGAAAAATGATGCTTTCAAGCCTGCCTTGTGGTGCAGTAAATTTGAAAGTGCTCTTAATAATAATAAGGATCAACATTGACTTTAATGGTCTTCAAACCCTTCGTGTAATTTCATTAGCCACCCGACACAGATGCAAGCAGCAGTGATGTCATACTTCTTCCCTTGCTTTAAAACCTGAGCCAGGCGCCAGTGAGAGAAACCAGTTTTATTGCCTGTAATCAGATTGAAGTTTCTGGCAGCTGGTGATCAATAGGTGATTGCCAGAGTAATCTAGAAATATAGAAGGGTCTTGTGAAGATGCAGCACAGCCCAGATTGGGGTGAGGGTCTTGCAGACTGCATGTAGAGTTGTGGATGCCATCAGATGCCTGTAAGCACTCTGAATCAGCACAGGCAATTTGGCATTTAACAGCATTCCTGTCAATGCAAGCACCAGAAGACAGTGCAGTTTCACAGCATGGAGCAACCCGTGTTTTCACACTGCTAGTGACTCCTAGAACTCCCCTTTTTATTGCAAAGCCTATTGGCATAAATACCTCATGCAGGTACTATTCCACCTTCACATGGTCAACCTAACATTTATCTGTGTGTGCAAGCTCTCTCCTGAGCCAAGCTCCTGTTGTCTTTCTCTGCCTGACATGGTGAGCACCACTGAAGCTCTGAGTTTGTCAGCACCTTACCACAGGCTGCTATCTTTGCCAAGAAAGGGAAAGAACAGCAGTAACATCTGTGGACACAAAGCAATGTCATGACCTCCACCTCACCTTGCAGAACTCAGACCCAGTGGATCAAAAAAAAGCAAAAAAGAAAAACCAGAACAGGAACCAATGAGAAACAGGAAGCTGGTTAAATCCATGACCATTGACTGCTATAACAAGACTTTTTCAATAAACTGATAAGATGCAATTACCTCATCATCTAAATATTGCAGCAGTAAAATCAATGCTACTTAAGGAGTCTGACAATCAGTTAGGCACTCTCGATATTTGTGAAAGTCAAGGCAATTCTGTGTAAAACATTGATTCATGCAGAGATATCATTAAAGCACCACAATACTAATCCCCTAATGGGTACTGAGAAAATTAACTTATTCCAACTATGGAATTCTGATAAAATCAGGCCTCTGAATCTTCCTCTTTAGCTGGATAAAGGTTTTTTCCCAGGTGAGAGTTCTTCAGCAATGTCATCAGTGTCGGGTAAGAGGCATTCACACAAGACCCAGCACATACCTGCCTAACAAGAAGACAGGGTATAGACCAACCCTCTGGATGGGCTTGCTGTATTTTAACATCATAACATCGTTATCCAGTGGGTAATGCCAGACAATGTGATTTTGGCTTTACTTCAATGTATTTGATCAGTAAACAGATCTGCAAACATGTAACAAATAAAAATCAGGGTCACAAATACCCAAATCATCAAAATTATCTAAGTCCCTAATACCTTTTCATTGGTAGAAGAGGCAGACATCTAGTGCCTTTCAGCATCCCTGAATGTCCTGTGATTTATGTACATTACAGATGTCAAGCAGGGAATAGATTGCCACAAGAAGTTGTGCAGTCTCCAACATTCAAGATTTCTTCAGAGCAGATTAGACAAACATCTGCCAGGGATAACCTGGGCATCATTGCTGCTGTGTTCCAGCCAAGAAATGGGCTGCACAACCCCTTGAGGTCCTCCAGCTCCATAACTTTAAAAAAGCCCCTAATACTCATTTCATGTCTTCCTGATTGTATAGGAAGTCTATCTGGTCTTCTATGAGATATTTAGATAGTAAGTCAGTATTAATTTAGTCATAACAATCATACCTAGAGTAATGTGGATCAATTTTATTTCTGGCATGATGTGAGTTCCCTGGAATTATATAAAGGATTCATTTAGTTCAGCATTTGGATAATTAATAATCTATCAAGGTGTTACATTAATGTGCATATTGAGTTATTCTACCATCATTTAAAACAGTGGCATTACTAATGAGACCATTAACTATAGAGATCATGAAGTCACATTGGATTCATGTTTTCATTATTTCTATCTAAGGTTAGTTTTTAGCTCAGCCAGTTAATAAATGCCAGGGTGATACTGGCACAGAAAATATGCATCTCTTAATTTTCATTAAGATGTCATAGAGAATGCTAGTAAACAGATAGGTGTGACTCTTTTGTAACACAGGGTCCTGCTAGACAGAGGAAAGCTTAACGGTGTGTTCTCATTTAGAATATGATATACAGCTGCTTTTCACATACTATTTCTGAAAGTATTTGAGCTATACCAAATTCAGAAGCTAATTAGGATCTAGTTCTGGAAAACACATCATCTTCTGCTGAACTTCAAATACACAAGTAGGTACACTGAAAACAACAGCTAAATTTAAGCTCACACCTGAGCATTTGCAGGATAGATTACCATGGCTGTGATAACAAACACAAATCTTTTCCCAGCTCCCTGTCAAATTAACAGAGCTTTACAACTTTTTCAAGTTGAATTGAGCTGTAAGTGAGTCTGAAGTCAGACAGAGGAGTCCCCACTGGAAGCTCCATTTCAGACTAGCTGAACACCAGATTAAACCATTAAAATGTTCTTTAATTTTGGGCTTCTTAAAACTCTAAGATGAACAATGTGAGCTGGAATGCAGAAAAAAATGTTGCAAAAGCCTCGGTAAAGTGGAACTTTTAGGGTAAGATTTAGAAATGACATCATTTGGGGATGTTTTTGCTATCACTATCTACAGCAAAAATGAGGTAGACTTCGAAAGTGAAAATGACACCTCAGTGCATGGCATTATGTGCCAGACTGGCACTGTAGAGTCAGATTATAACTAGCTGGGCACCGGGCCCATTCTTCATTGACACTCATAAAGAATAAATATTAAGAGATCAAGAACACAGCAGCAATCAAGATAAAGAACAGTTTGATCCCTGCTGCACGAGGTGGTTCTTTAAATATTCAGAATATATCCCAGCAGTGATATCAGCCAGATAAAACAAAGTATTCTCTTGGGTCCACCAAAGAAAGAAAAGTGACCACAACTGAAAAAAAAATCCCAAAATAACCAGGGCAGCAGTGATTACAGCTGTGTGGTCATTGGTAGCCATACATAAGTTCAGACTGAGACTCCATCAAGTGGTTTACACCAATTGTAGCCACATTTTAGGCCTGGGCTGGTCTCTGGCTCATAGCAGCTCCTTCCACACTGTCCTTCATCCTCTGCCTCCTACTGCTTTGCTCTGCATTAACAAGGCTATTTAGCCAGCGTACCTTCTCCCGTGTTCCCCTGCCCCACACAACATTGTATGTTTTCCTGTAGGATGAGAAATGCTAGGGAAGAGGTTGAACTGACTTAGGTCTATTCTAGAGAGCAGCAGTTCCAACATCAGTCAGTGTGTATTACTGTGGAAAAAAGAGAAAAGAGAAATAGGGTGCTCCCCGCCAATTTTTCCTTCCATTCCAGTTTTTCCATTCTCATCCCCTTTTCATGACCCCCATCCCCTTTTCATGACCTCCACTCGTGATGAATCAACATGAGCTCTCACTGACTGACACCAGGCACATAGGTAGAGACTCTGCATTTCTGTATTTCCTTGCCCTGTCACAACTTCTCAGAGCAAGGCACAAGTTGCTTGTTTCCCCCAAACTCCATCCCCAGAGACATTTCCCAGTAATATGAAGCAGCAGCAGGAAAGTCCCACTAATGAGCAAGCAGATCCCTTGCTATTCCTTCTGTATGCTGCGCTCTAAGTCTATATGGAGCTTCATGGATGAGTAAAACAAGAGATAAACTGACTTTTTATATCTTCCATGTGGCATCACAGATGGAGTAGAAGCTGTACTCAGGGGAGGTGACATAGGCCTCTACACACCCCCACAGCCCCGCTCCCAGCAGCGGAGCAAGATGATCTGGGGGAAGGACTCCCTTTTTTGGTGCTCCTGAGATAGGAAAAAACCCTATAAAAGCCAGATCAGAAGTGGGTGAGTTGTGCCTTCACCTCATGATTCCCCTTCACTTGTAGCACTGCAGGAACAGCACTTCAGCATACAATGCATATATCCATCATTGCACTTGGTTAAGTATTTTCAGTAAGGCGCTGGGAACAGCCCTCGTGCAGACCAGGAGAGAGTTACATGTTCATGCCTCAAGGATTTCCCACTCTACATCGACCTCAATCACTACTGTGTTATAGCTTCCTCAGCAACTGGGAACTGATCATCTTGCAGAGAACCCTCTACAGGCTAAGCTCTTATATTTAGCGTTACACGCTGAAATAAATAAGGCTGTACACGAAACCCCACTACTTTCAAAAGTCACTGAAATTATAATTCTATAGGTCCTGACTTTGCGTGGTTTTAAATCTCATTTTTAACAGTGTAATAACACAAAAGCAGGAAGGGGAGGGAGAGAGAAGGGACAAATTTATTGGCAAGTTCTTGTCTTTGCTATTGAGAGACTTTGCTCCTGAAAAATATACTTCAGGCTTTCATGGGATCCCGATTAAAATTTTTGAGGCCTAATTTAAGGGTGCAAAG
The DNA here is from genome assembly GCF_000690535.1 of Cariama cristata. Classification (NCBI taxonomy): domain Eukaryota; kingdom Metazoa; phylum Chordata; class Aves; order Cariamiformes; family Cariamidae; genus Cariama; species Cariama cristata. Next base: position 29,277 of record NW_009633857.1, read on the forward strand.
AGTAACTGAGTATTACTAGTTATACTGTTTACACAGCAACATGAAACAGTCCAAGTGCCAGTATCTTGTATACAATTAATTGGCTCGCTAACCTCAAACAAGGTCATATACAAGGATCTAGGTGCATACACTTTTCCTTCTTTGTTCCTGCAGAAAGGTCACTCTTGTTGATATCAGGAGAGATTTAAGAAAAAAAATAAAAGAGACACGATGAGAAAAAAATATCAGTTAGTAAACCCAAGTGAGAAAACATGAGAAAGTGCAATGACTGTGTTAGGGATGGCACACTGATTCCCCTGCTGTGCTGGTGGGGATGATGAAGACGCTCCAAAGCACCAGGCTCTGCTATTCCAAAGTGGGTTCAGATAAGCCTTAGAAAACCCTTCCAAGGAAAGTCCTCAGCCTGCTGAAATGACATAGATTTGTCATCTCTCATGGTGCCTGATCTCACCTTCAAACCCTGGGATACTTATTAGAGCCTATAAGAGCTCAAGATGCCTTTTCTTTGGCTTTTCTTGGGAAGACGATAGGTAGCCAGGCTGAAAAGCTACAGCAGAAGTATGAGATCACTCTGCATTCTTAGTGACTTCAAGAATTAGGTAGCAGATACAACCAGACATACCTTTTATGCCAGGATCTTCCCTATATATAACAGAAAAATTATGGAATCTGTCAGCAGGTAGGTGATCCCACCATCCATGGAGTTGTTCTTGGGTTTATCTCCTGGTCTCATCAATAGGGTGGAAGCAATTAGCTCTTACTGTTAGTGTAAGCAATTTCAACTAGGTAACAAAGAAGCATTTAAAAATTAAAGCTTCAAATAAGGAATCACTGTAGGAAGGTCAGTTTGTGTGCTGGTGATGCTCAGACTTCACCTTGGTGCTTGTAAGTTCATACAGGGCAGCCTGACCGTGCTTTCAGCACACTCTTTGTAACTATGCTGATTTCTCCTGAGTGTGGATCATGTTGTTACATCTCACACTATATGCAGGAAAAGATAAGATAAAAAGTCCGTATTACAGTTCTTGGGCAAACTGGACTTCAAAACGCTGATAGCTGACCCTCAGTAGCAACAGTAAAGTCCAACAGAAAATTATAATTAGACCATAAATACCCATTTTGGACATGATTAGCAGCCGTGTGTTCAGCTACTGGATAAGAGGAAAATTGCAGACTTGCGTGGGCTGCTGGTTGGGCAGCACTACTAAGCAGAGCCACACTTAGCATCATTACAGCAGCCCAGACGGATTCACAGTCTGCCATTCTCATCTATCCAAGGAAAAGATGGGCTCTGTGCCAAAGGGACTTTCCATCTCTGACATTTCACGGCATGTGCCATCAGACGGCTTGGGGCAGAGAGCAGGAAGTTTATTAGCAGTGGTTGGAAGAGTTTAGACAGCTGTTGCTTTCCACTGCCTTTCTGAAAGTCTTGGAGCACCAAACTTGTGGAAAATGTTATCTCCAAATCACTGATCAAGAATGCGTCTGCAGGGAATTCAACTTCAAATACAGAAAAGGTTACAGCAAAGAGGAAAGAAACTGTCTGTCCTCATGCCTGTGGTGGAACAGACCAGACAGAGTGGGAGTACCACGGCAAGCTAGCTGGATGCAAGCTAGACATCATGAGAAGCTCTCCAGGAGCAAGGACAGAGAAGCCCTGGAACAACTCACCTGCAAAGGCTGCCTGCAAAGCCTTGTACAGAGGGGTGGTAACAAAAGTAAGCCATCTTACCACAGCAGAAGGCAATGAACATGGTGAGCTCTTGAGGGTCTTTCCAGACTTGCAAGTTTTCACATGTTTCACAGGCAGTAAAACCATACAGATATTAGACTCATACTATGTTAATAGTTACACATATCTTCTTTAAGTCAGATCAGAAACACGAAGGTCATTTCAGAGAAACTTCCCATAATGCATGTGCATGACATCAGCATATCTCAAATGGCTGCATACTTGGAAGGGTTGTGCTGTACCTCTACCTCCTAGTAACATGCTGAAATACTCCTTTTCACTAGTTTCTGTGGAGTCACTAGGTCTCTCCTTCTGTGCTCTTTTGTGTCCGCAGAGGCTTCAGCTAGCTTGCACCTCCAGGGCAAGCAACTTCAAACATTTGGCAGGCATTGAAGATATCTGCCAGAGTGTTTTGCCTGGACTCTGTATTCCCTTACAACTTAACAAAGTCACTTCAAAACCCTACTAGCATCTCTTTTTCTATGAGAAGCTTTCATCTTTCGATGAAGAGTATTAGTGGTCATTATCAAAGTAGGTCAAGTGGTAAGTTTTTGGAAAGTACACAACAAAAATAATTTTGTGGTAGAACATACTTGAGATTTGATTTTATAAGCAGCTAGAGCCAAGCAAAGAGTCTGGAGGGAATGCTGTGTCCTACCACAAGACTTAAATATGGAAGAAAACAAGAAGTTCAAAGCATGAAGGATTTCCAGGGGAAGACCAGAGACAGTGCTGATAGGAGGCCCTGGAGGGGTCAGGACCAGCACAGGGCACAGCAGCCTTGTTGAGTTTATCAGATGCATTGCATTTTCCTTGACAGGTTGAAATGATCCTTGACCAGATTTTTTTTAAAGAAAGCCTTTTTAATTGCAGTTTTTTTCGGTGCTAATGAAAACCCCTTCATGATTAATTCAATACCCTGATATTTGAAGAGTACTGATGTTGTGGTATGATATAGCTATCACAGAAAATTATCACTTCAGGACAGATGGTGCAGTGGTGTTGATGAGTAACAATTAAGCCCAATCATTATGGGCTCTTCTGCTCACTGAAGACATCCACTGAAGACATGTATATGAAAAGTAGATACGACTTTTTTTGTGCTAGCAATATCCTCATAGACTTTCTAGAGGACCCTTTTTTATCTTTTGATGAATTAATTAAAGGGCTGTATTTGAATTGTGACTTTTGATTGTGTTTCCTAAGTCATAAATGATTTCAGAAAAAGTTTCATGTCTCAACCTAGAGTTACAAAGTACTTGTAACCACTGAAGACTGACCCATTATACCTCACTGTTAAGCTTCTAATTTCAAACAACCAGATGAATCAGATCTTTAAAACTTTGTATCCAATGAACTCCACAAAGTCACAAGGAAGACTGCCCCAACTCCATCCCCGAAATGTATAAATGTGTTGTTATTTCAGTACAATACAATTCGGATGATCTGTAAAGTAAGGTGACTAGCATGGGGAAGTGATCATCCCTTTGTACTCTGCACTGGTGACGTCGCACTTTGAATAATGTGTCCAGTTTTGGGCCCCTCACTATAAGAAGGACATTGAGCTGCTGGAGTGAGTCCAGAGAAGAGCAACAAAGCTGGTGAAGGGTCTGGAGAAAAAGTCTTACAAGGAGCAGCTGAGAGAGATGGGGTTGTTGAGTCTGGAGAAAAGGAGGTTGAGGGGAGACCTTATCGCCCTCTACAACTACCTGAAAGGAGGTTGTAGCGAGGTGGGGGTTGGTCTCTTCCCGTAACTAGCAATAGGACAAGAGGAAACGGTCTCAAGTTGCACCAGGGGAGGTTCAGGTTGGATATTAGGAAGAACTTCTTCACTGTAAGAGTCATTAGGCAGTGGACCAGGCTCCCCAGGGAGGTGGTGGAGTCACCATCCCTGGAGGTGTTCAAAAACCATTTAGATGTGGTGCTTCAAGACATGGTTTAGTGGGTTTAGCAGGCATGGTGGCATTGGGTATACGGTTGGACGTGATGAACTTTGAGGTCTCTTCCAATCATAATGATTCTATGATTCTATGGTTTAATGAACAAGGGCATTTGGCATTTTCTCAGTAGAAGAAGAAGAGAAGGATGATTGAAATGTCGCATTGAATGGATCACAATGATTTGGTATAGACTGAAATACAGTAAGACCCATCAGACTGTAAGAGCGGATGGGTGACAAGCATCTCCATACCAAAAGAAAGCTAGTTGGTGATAGGTCTGACCTCAGCCTGGTCAAATTATCAGAGGGCCTGATATGCAGGCCAGCCCCAACCCACAGGGAAGTCAGCTGCCTCCCTGGGGCCCAGGTAAGGGATGTAGCCAGGAAGCTTGCTGAATTGATGCGGCCCTCTGATTACTGTCCTCTATCAGTACTGCAGGCAGGTAAAGATGAGATTGCAGGAAGAAGTCTCAGGGTAATCAAAAGGGACTTCAGGGCACTGAGGCACTTGGTCAAAGGAGTAGGGGAGCAGGTTGTATTTTCCTCTATTCCTTCGGTATTAGGGGAAAATACTGAAAGGAATAAAAAAACTCAGCTGATTAACACATGGATAAGAGGCTGGTGCCATAGGCAGAATATGGGGGTTTTTGATCATGGGGCGGCTTTCATGGAACTGGGTCTGCTTATGTCAGATGGGGCAGAGCTGACTCATAAGGGGAGAGGGATTATGGCCCAGGAGCTAGCAGGGCTGACTGAGAGGTCTTTAAACTAGGTTTAAAGGGGGAAGGGGACAGGACCAGGCTCACTAGAGACAAACCTAGGGGCGGCGTGACTGTGTCAGGGGCAAAACCGTTAGCACAGCTGAAGTGCATCTACACCACTGCGCACAGTTTGGGCAACAAACAGGAGGAGCTGGAAGCTGTTGTGCAGCAGGCAAGTTATGCTGTAGATGCCACGACAGACACGTGGTGCTGCACTAGATGGCTATAAGCTCTTTAGAAGAGACAGGCAAAGCAGGAGAGGTGGTGGGGTAGCATTGTATGTAAGGAAGTGCCTTGACTGTACTGAAATTGAGGATGATGAAGGTAACAAGGTTGAGTGCCTATGGGTAAAGATCAGGGGGAAGGTCAGCAGGGAGGACATTACAGTGGGAGTCTGTTACAGACCACCCAACCAGGATGAACAGGCAGATGAGGCATTCTGCAAGAGGCTATCAGAAGTCTCACGGTTGCCAGCCCTTGTTCTCGTGGGCGACTTCAGCTTGCCAGTTATCTGCTGGAAATAAAATGTAGCAGAGAGGAAACAGTCTAGGAGGTCCTAGAGTGTGTGGAAGATAACGTCCAAGCACAACTGGTAAAGGTATCAACTAGAGGAGGTGCCCCGCTAGACCTGTTGTTTGTGAATAGAAAGGGAATCGTGGGTGATGTGATG
>NW_009633858.1:0-15707 GCF_000690535.1 Cariama cristata
CCTTCATTTACCCTGTCTCCAAAAAGCTTTAAAGGCACTCTGAAGCTGCACTTTCCCAGCAGTTTTTCAGATGAAGTAACATAAAACCAAAATATTCTGTAGGAGGAGAAGATAATATGCTTACTGCTCAGTATTAGCATCAAACAGTTGGGGGATTTGGACCTTTTTTTTTTTTTTTTTTAACCTGTATCTAACTTGTATGGGACCACATACGAACAAAATCTTTGAACAATATTTTTACTTTGTTATTTCCGCCAAGAGCTTCTTTGAAAGGTTGTGTAACTGAAGCCTGGAAGCAATTGAGCCGTTTCTCATTCCGTGATGATAAAGAAGTAGAATCTGTTAGTGTTTGTTTAAAACTGGTGTCTTTGGGTGCTATGTACTGTGTGTACTTCGAAAGTGTTGTTAGAGATGCTAAGTACATTGACATTTTTATTTGCTGGTTTAGTTTTTCTATATTGCTTTTAACTTTAGAAATATTGTACTTTCTAAAGAGGCAGGTGAGATCCTGATGTGAAGAACAGTAAAGAGCTAGAAAAATCAATGGCAACTGTGACATCACTTTTAATCATATGATAGCTACGGTACTGTGTTCTTCTGAAGACCAGATTTACAATGATGATCAAAATACTTTTGTCTTTTAAAAGTAATGCCCTTAGCAGGGCATCTGTTACTTTGATCTGTTTTCATTTGCTGCTGAAATTGTTTCCTTTTACGCTGTTTATAATCAGGACATAGTACAGAAAGAATAAATTACTGATGTTTCTGATGATACACTTACCCAATTGGAAAGTAAACTAAGTTATCAATCAGAATTGCTGATCTGATTCTTGTGTGTTGATGGTACACTGTCTCATAAAGAAAAATGTTAGATGTTCTTCTAGATTAAAGGAAGCAAAACCACGAGTGGCTGTACAGGATCAGATCAATGACCGTCTAGTCCAATATCCTGGCTGTGATAGTGGCTAAGAGCAGATGCCTGTGGGAGAATATAGGGAAAATCATCAACATGCATGCTACTTTCCTATAGGCTTTGGGACTCCAACTGTTCTTAGCTTAGGAACTTCCAGAGCCTGATACAGTTTCTCTGTTTTTAAGGCATTGTTAGTCATCCTTAGTGGGTTTCTCTTGCGTAAAATTCTTCATTCTCTCCATCAGCACTGCACAACTTGCTGTGGCAAGAAGAATCACAGCTAAATTACTTCTAGCAATTTTGCACTTACTGGTGTCCTTCTTATATTACCTGGTTCTTGTATTGCAAGGACCAGGTAACAGTACATCTTCTAAACATTGTATCTGCAGTCATGATTTTATATTTCTCAGTGATCTCTTTCGCAGACTGAAGATTTCTAAGTGGCTTAGTTGTCCTGGTTATGGAAACAGGTCCTTACATTGATCAGCCTTGTTGTCCCTTTTGAACTCTTTCAGTTCTGTATGTTTGAGGTAGGCTGTACACACTATTTGAAAGGTGATCTATGTATTTCTGTAGTAACCTAATGTTACTCTTTATTTTGTTTTATATTACTTTCCTTATAATAATGCGGTAATGCACAATTTGTCATTTGCTTTTCTGACTATTGCTGAACATTGGGTTGGCAGATTAATGAATCTGTGAACCATAACTCCAGGATCTTGCTCCTGAACAGTAACAATATGCTGAGAGCCTCCTGTATACACGTATGTTTAGGATTTTTTTTTTCCCCCCTATTTATTTATACTGAATTTCATTTGACATTTTATTGCCCAGTCATTAAATTCCACAAGGTCCTAGCTGTGATGTCAGGAACATGGCATTCTGTCTGTGTTGTTCGAAACATGTCATTTGGTTGCTGGGAATTGGGTTTATGCAAATACAGCCTAATAACATGCCAGATAACATTGCAGAAGAATGTACCTCCCATTAAAGCACATCATTTAGGGCTCTTGTCACAATCTGGATTGCCTCGATTTATTATCTTTGGAATTAATTACTTTGCAAAGACTTTGAACAGCTGTGCAGGTGTTCTAGATACACTTGGTTAATTACAATTAAAACCACCAGGCTTATGTCTTGAAGGCAACTGACCAAGGTTTTGGGGTTCCCTGCAGAAGATCTGTTTGCTGCAAATGCTAATGAAGTTTTGGATCTCCTGTACCTCAGCTGGGTGGTTCAGAGTTCCTTTTACATACGTCCTCTGGTCAGGAGAGTCCGTGTGTGTATTTAATTTGATTCTAAGGTTGTTACACTAGATAAGACAGGAGGAAAAAAGCACTCTGTCTGCTTGGTACAGCCAGGCTTAAGGAGCTTAAGCAGCAAGGTCTCTGCCACCTGTTAAGGTGACCTGAAGAGGTCAATGGGGTACTCATATTATGAGCATAATGAATTCTCCTTCCCAGTCATTATACTTTTAATTTCTGAAATCCACTATTTCCTTGATGCTAAACTGGAAAAGAACAATAGCTGCTCTTTCTGGATTGCACTATACGTGGTAACTTGTTAGTGGGAAGCAGTCTTTTAAAAAAGCTTGTTATATGGGGACTGCTTTGCGAAGTTAATGAATTAATCAATCTACAATGGGTACTTCATTATATAAAATGTTAGTGTTCATTCATTCTGTGTATAGGGAACCTAAAGACATGAGCGAGGATATATAAATTCATAAACGCATCAAAGGAACTAATTAATTACATGCTAAGGGAGGAGCAGATCTATGCCTTAAGTCTCCTTCCCTTCTCTGGAGGAGAAAAGGTTGCAGAGAAATAATAGCATATTTCTAAAAGCAGTGATCTTGAATATTTTTTAATATTGATGTGCAAGACCATTGTATGTTTCATACTCACTTGATTGCTTTTCTGCTTGAATTGCTAGATTTTATCTACTTAAAAAAGTTCCTACACTTATATAGTGTATAGACAATGTATTTCTTTGTTAGAAAGATACCTGGTTTTGAATGTAGTCTTGACAGGTCTTCTGAAAAACTAAGTAGCCTAGAGGACTCTATTAGGATAATTGTATTACTGATGAGGATGGTGGAAGTCCTCAGAGATATTTCAGTGTGATCATTTACATGTTACTATGCTTGGTTGCCTTTATTACAGTTAATAATTCAGAATATTTTTTCAAAGTAACTTCATTTCTAAGAAGTTTTTTGTCTCTGCGGCTTGAAGATGTCAGTTTTCACTTTGGTTGCACTGTTAATCTGAGTAAATAAGCGTTGTGTTTTTTTTTTTAACTACAGACACTTCTGTGTCTTCCATAAATTCATCACTGTGCAACTTTAAAAATATTCTTAATTTTTTGAGAACTCTTCTTACAGAGTTCTTCTTGAATTCCCACTTCAGTGCTTATAGAAGATAAGGTGCCTTTTTCTCTTCTAACTGACTTTTAATCTAGATAAATAATCTCATCTCATAATTTGACTGGTATGGGGCATTTTTTTTTAACAGCGTATGTAAGTGCCACAGGACCTTAGCCTATATCAGTTGTACCAGCCACTATGCAAACACATACTAAGAGGTGTTTCAGGCCCCAAATCTTTACGATATAAATAGCTAACACAGACATGAGGCAAATAGAAATACATTTATTATTTGGCACATACAGGCTAATTGACCTGCTATCCTGTTGCGCTCTTTCTTTGCTGAGGCACTTTATTTTAGGATCTCATGTAGTGTGCATAAATAATCTCTAGTCTTTGATTATGAATGTCTTTACACTTCATTTGCTCCCTTTCATTTTATTCACCCTTATTCTAAATTTAACTTCCAATTCTAGTTTAGTTAGTTCACCAACCTCAGGAAGGAATCCTTACTTATACTGCATTTATTATTGTTAATTATTATTACCATCCTCTTGAAATATAATGGAGTCTCACAGAAGTGCTTAGGCTGCTACGTGTCATCTCTGCCCTGCTCCTGGAAGCCAGAGAGTTGATGCATTCCTAGTAGCTTTGTGTGGTGGTCTCTTGTGTGATAGTCTTAAGTGTGTTTTTGAGAGAGAGCAGGAGCTGCATCTTAACGCCCACCTGTAGTGTGAAGGGTGAAGTGGATTATACTGCCTGAAACTCGACCTGCTCTTGTGTTATTCCCCTCTTTGTTGCTGCAGAGTGCAACTTTCTAGAATTATGCCTACTTTCAGCAGAATGCAAGATGTTTCTTTTTATCTAGGGGAAAAAAAGGCATATCCTGGTTTGGCAAACATACTCTCTATCCTGTCTTGAGTTGTTTTGTTCTTTTTTTTTTTTTCTCCTTCTGCATCCCGAAAGTACTTTAACATTGTTACAGTATTCTTAGGAGAGGTTGGCTACCAAGAGACTTTTTGTTTTTAAATTTCTGTGAGGCAATGGATTGACAAAATAAACAAATGGTTTGAGGGAGCATTTGGTTTTCATATTTTATGCTTAAGTTGTGTACTTTCTAAAAACTCTGACATATCTCTTGGGTTATTATTTCATACTGTTAAAACACTTGCGTAAGAAAGAGTTACTATAATGTTTTTATATTTTACAATATGTGGTGGTTAACTTTGACTAAGAGCCTAATGCCTCGCTCCTCCACCCCCTGCTGCTTGCTCACTCCCCACCTTAAACAGGACGGGGAGAAAATAGGATGAGAAAGCTCGTGGGTTGAGATGAAGGCGGGGACGTCACTTACCAGTTACTGTCACGGGCAAAACAGACTTGACTTGTGGAAAATTGTATGAATTACTTCCAAATGAAATAGAGCTATGTGGTGAGAAACAAAAAGTCAAACATTAAGACCTCTTACCACCCCTTTTCCAGTCTCACCTTCACCCCCTCACTCCCAACTCCTCTCCCCACAAAGGACGCAGGGGGTGGCCATGGGGGTTGCGGTCAGTCCATCACAGCCCCTCTCAGCCGCTCTTTTCTCCCTCCTCACACACCTCCCTGCTCCAGCACAGGCCTTTCCCGGGGCTGCAGCCCTTCAGGGACAACCTGCTCCCGCCTGGGCTCTCCACGGCCGCAGCTCCTGCAGGAAATATCCCCCGGCTGCGGCGTGGGGCCCTCCCCGGGCTGCAGGCTGGGTCTCTGCTCCAGCGGGGTCTCTCCAGGGCTGCAGGGGATCCCTGCTCCGGGCCTGCACCACCTCCTGCCCAAATCCTCCTCCTCCTCCTCCGGCCTCGGGGTCCCTCTGCTGCTGCTCCCTCCTCGGCTTCCTCCTCCTCTGCCTGTGCCGCCTTTGGCCCTTTCTGAAACCTGTTTTCCCCCGGGCACCCCCTGGTCCCTTGGGGGGGGCCGTTGGAGCCGGCTGGGACCGGCTGGAACCGGCTGTGTCCGGCACGGGGCAGCCCTGGCCTCTCCTCACAGAGACCCCCCTGCAGCTCCAGCTGCCAGCACCAGGGCACAGACACACAATATATAATACGAAGTATATTTCATGTGTCTTTAGAAAACAGCAATAAACGAGTTTGTACTGCTATTGGATTATTAGTGTTTCTTCTGCAGAGGAGAAGCAGTTCAACCTAAAATCTTACACTGTTTTGCGTCTTGTGTGATGTTGTATTGCCAGTTACCTGTAGGCTGCCTTGAAATACAAAAAAATTCTGTGGAGTCCAGGCTTCAGTGGTAAGATTACATAAAGTTTGTCTACGGTTATCTTGCCAGAGTTTGAGACCACCTGGTGCATCTGTTGAAAAGTGCATGTATTTTTGTCACCTGGATCAGGCCAGTGATCGTTGTACAACACAGCATTATAAGGGAGCTGTGGATTAAAACGAGATAGAAGCTGTCCCATACTAGCTCTTTCTTCAATGCTTAGTCATCGTCTTGTAAATCTACAGGTTTAACTCCCTTAGTAAACTTTCCCTCATCAAATGTGAAATTGTGTGGGATTCTTCTGTGCAGCGTGCTGTGAAAGTGGCTAATGAAGTTAAATTGACAATTTACTTAACATTTGAGAGGAGAGAGGAAATGCTGGTAAGAGATTTTGCTCTGTTGTGACAGCAGTGACTGTGATGTTGGAAAAGCAAGCTGTGTTTTTGTGGCTACCATGGAAAAAGTGTTGGTCAAGTGCTGTAACCATGGAAATATTCAATGTGAGTTCTAGAAATTAGGAAGATTTCTGGACTGAGTAGAAAGACAATTGTTCTTTTTATAGTAAAAGACTACTCAAACTGTTTGATAGTATGGATTGATGAAAGAAATCTGTAGAGGATTTAGCATCTTCATATCTCTAAACTTAATGAGAGAAAATGAAACATATGAAGTCTCAAAAAATATAACTATAAAAAACCTTAAAACTTCTGGTGAATTGCTTCATTGATGCTCTGAATTTTTCAATTACTGGTTTTCTTCTGCAAGCTACCAGGACTTTTAACAGGATGAGTTTCCCCATTCTGTGGTGACTGTATTATAATAACGTATTGCAGAGGAGGTGGACAATGTCTAACCAACTTTACCTGGTCAAAGAATAGAAGAAGCTAAATACTTAAAAAAAAAAAATTGCTAGCAGCAGAACATTGGGGTGTTTTTTTTTTGTGTTCTGACAGAGAAGTCCCCTTACACAAAGTTGTGAAGGGGTGAAGTGTAACATAGAGCCTAGCACCAGGCTGTGCATTATGTGCCAAGTTTGAGTGCCACAGACTTGAAAAAAGAAAGTTCAGCCACTGTGGTGGTTACCTTAGACTTTCTTCTTAGCCTGAAACAGAACCAGTAGTTCCTTTGCTATCTTAGCTCCTTTTGCAGGTACAATTGTATTGGGTTTGCGTGGCAAGTTTTTGATAGCAGAGGGGGCTACAGGGTGGCTTCTGTGAGAAGCTGCTGGAAGCTTCCCCTATGCCTGACAGAACCAATGCCAGCCGGCTCCGAGGTGGACCTGTTGCTGGCCAAGGCTGAGCCCAGCAGTGACAGTGATAGCACCTCTGTGATAATGGATTTAAGAAGGGGAAAAAGTTACTGTGCAGGAGCAATTTCAGCCGGAGAAGAGAGGAGTGAGAATATGTGAGAGAAATAACTCTGCAGTTGCTGAGGTCCATGAAGAAGGACGGGGAGGAGGTGTTCCAGGTGCCGGAGCAGAGATTCCCCGCCATCCCGTGGTGCAGCCCATGGTGAGGCCGGCTGTCCCCCGGCAGCCCCGGGAGGCCCACGCTGGAGCCCCCACCTGCAGCCCGGGGAGGACCCCATGCCGGAGCAGGGGGATGTGCCCGAAGGAGGCTGTGACCCTGTGGAGAGTCTGTGCTGACGCAGGCTCCTGGCAGGACCTGTGGACCTATGGAGCAAGAGGAGCCCAGGATGGAGCAGGTTTGCTGGCCGGGCTTGTGATCCTGCGGGGGACACAGGCTGGAGCCGGCGGTGCCTGAAGGGGTGCACGGGAGGGACCCCAGGCTGGAGCAGGGGAGGAGGGTGAGGGGTCCTCTCCCTGAGGAGGAAGGAGCAGCAGGGACAATGTGTGCTGAACTGACCCCAACCACCATTGCCCATCCCATTGTGCTGCTGGAGCGGAGGGCGTAGAGAATTAAGGAGTAAGTTATCTATTCCTTTCTCAAAGAAAGGAAAACTTGTGCCTTACATAAAATGGGAAATCTAATGCCATGCAATTTTTCATGTTGGGTTCTTTTCATGTTTTTCTTTGCAACTTTATGCACCAATCAGTGTCAACTGTTGTTCTAAATAGAGAACTGGTGAAAATCATTAATCAATTTGAGATGAATATTTTTCCTTAGGTAAAACTTTTTCATTAAAAAAGAGCCGATTTCAAAGCCTGTGATGAAATATATTTATGATCGGTTTTGTTGGCAAGCTGTCTTGAACTTTCTACCATATTAGTGTCTCAAATCTTAGGCTAATAAGTATGTTTGCTTTAATATCAGTTGGCTTTTAAGAGATGCTAAGAGTTGGTCTAGGAGCTGTTTAGTACCTTGTTATTTCTTGTGCAAGTTAGAAATAAAATGCCTGTTAGCCCATAGAAAATTCTTTTGTGCTCTCATCTCCCTTCCTTTTCCCTGGTTTTCATGGGCTAAATTAGTGCATGATTTAATGTAGTTACATTTATAAAAGAAGAAGCTTTCTTAAATTCAGTTGAATATCAATAAAAACTACTAAGTTTAGCTGATGTGTTTTCCAGGATAGTCATATAATAACTCATATCATTGTTTTCCCATTTGTAGCCACCCTATTCAGACTTACCCTTTCTGATTTTTTTTTATCAGTTAGATGCTGCTGATTGATTCTTCTGCACTGGACACACATGGAGCAAATATGTTTTAATACTTAATATTAAGAAACACTCTTAATTTGAACATTCATAGAGATTAAAAGAATTCTTCTAACAATGAGGAAAACCAGGCTAATATTGCATATGCTTCAAAATAGTACAATGTGGACATGATCACTTCGTGCTCTGGTTGCTCTCAGGGTTGTTTATTGTTTTTTTTTAATTTTTTTATTTAGCCCCTAGTTCTTTTCCTTCTGTGTGAAGGTCACCAGAACTATCAAAATAATTTTCCTTCCCTTTAAATTTCCTTTCCTTAAAATTCCCTTCCTTTAAAGCACTGAGAATTGTTTCTGAGAGTTGGACCAATCCTTCCACTTTTTCGGTGGTAGCATCTTGTGCCATCCTCTGAAGAGTAGTGCTTTGGGCCTTGGGGAGCCAGTAGTACACTGTGGCAACTGTGAGAATGGCATTTTAGACATCTTCACTCAGCCACCGGCAGTCCTCTGCAGAAGTCAGTGGAAGCCTTGAGAATGTCGTGGTTTAACCCCAGCTGACAACTAAGCACCACACAGCATCTCACTCACTCCCCTGCCCTGGTGGGTTGGGGGAAGACTTGGAAGGGTAAAAGTGAGAAAGAAACTCAGGTTGACATAAAAACAGTTTAATAATTAAAAAAAGAAATAATAATTTTTAAAATGTGAGGAAAAGGGAGGGGGGGGGTGGAAGTAACAGAGAGGAAAATAAACCCCAAGAAAGACAAGTGATGCAAGGGAAAACAATTGCTCAACTGACTGATGCCCAGCTTGTCCCTGAGCAGTGACCTCCCCGCCAACCTCTCTTCCCAGTTTTATTGCAGAGCATGACATTGTATGGTATGGAATATCCTTTTGATCAGTTGGGGTCAGTTGTCCCAGCTGTGTCCCCTTCCAACTTCTTGTGCACCCCCAGCCTACTCACTGATGGATTGGGGTGAGAAGCGGAAAAGACCTTGACATTGTGTAAGCCCTGCTCAGCAGTAATGAAAACATCGCTGTGTTATCAATGCTGTTTTCAGCACAAATCCAAAACCTAGCCCCATACCAGCTACTATGGAGAAAATTAACTCTACCCCAGCCAAAACTGGTACAAATTTAGAGCATCAAGTCAGGCTTTGCCGATGTGAAGCACATCAGTGTATGTGAATACATCTTTTGCGGTAATCTGTGAAGGTTATTGACCTTTTAGGAAGTGGATGACGTTAATGACAGTTGGTGATGGAAATATTGATTTCCTGAGAAATAGTAATCTTTCTTTTAGCTTTTCTTTTTTTTGCATATGAGATAAATTAGTTGTAAATTAAAAACTTAAGTGTTTTTTGACTGGCAAACCTCCTGAATCAGCATTTTCAAATCTGATGTTTATCATAGTGTCGTATCTTTAAGGCTGAACTAAGATGCATTTTAAAACTGGTTAGTTAGTGAAGGAAATTGAAAGTAAAGGAATATGGGAATATGCCCTTTGTTTTGTCATTTGGATACCTGTGAAGTTGGATTTTAATGAAGCAAAACCATTTCATGCTCCATCTTGTTCTTCTGGTTTCTTCTTTTGAGGAGTGTATCCTCAACAGGTCCAGATTCAAGGTCATCCATGGAACTGGAATGTGATATTACCAAATATAATTTGTTGGGAGCAATATCCAAAAAGTAAATATGTTTGAGTTTTGTAACAATTTGGTGTTTTCCGTATGTTTAGATATATATGTCTGCAGCAATATATGAGACTGTGCTTGTATTTAATTGGTGTTTGTGGATTTTAGTGGCTCTGCACAGCATAAAGGAGCAAAAAAATCCTGCTCTTCTTTGGACTTTGGATGTAAATCTAAATAATAAAAAGTTGTGAATCTAAGTTTAATGCATGTTAAAGCATCATTATTTTAATTTTCTTGTTCCTCTGACTTTTTTTGCTTCAACAGTAATTTTCACGTTTTAATCGTTTGTGCTTAGAATATAGCTTTGATAGGTTAAGAAACCCAAATATGCTGCAGTGTATTTATTTACTTTCAAGTTATACAAGCTTGTCAGCAATAAAAGATATTACTAAGTTGTCATGTTGTCTTTTATTGCTAGACTATAGCAGTCTGTGTACTGGCATAGTAAATACAAAACTGAGGACATTCCTCTAAGGATCTGAATTTCTGTTAGGCTTTTTGTTGACTATTACAAAGTAAACCTTAGTTTCCATTTTGCCTTTGTTATACACGAGAAGACTTTATATATGTTTATATCAATAGATGGTACAAAACATGTTTTCTCTATTTTCTATTATTTTCCACAATATATACTTGAAAAAGTAATCCTCAGGCCTCATATTGGAAGTTAGTTTAAAGATGCTAAGCAGCTGATAGGGTCACTATCATGGAAAAACACAAACTTTTATCTTTTTTTTTTTTTTAGTATTGTAAATATTAAAACTATTTTTATATTATTAACTCTGATATCTGTGTTGTGATATTTCAAATGCAGTTACCTTCCTTTCCTGTGACCTTTGCTGAGTTTTTGATGTATTCCTGTTTGAGTTTTTTTGACTTCTGGAGAAAAATATAGCAAAAATACCCTTTACCTTTTGTTTTGCCTTTTTGTATAAAATGTTAATATTTCTTTTTGGTAATACTGATATAGATTCATTGGAATAAAACTTAACATTAGACAAGCGAAAGTAATTTCATTTACTCCATTTCTAGATGGGATCAGTGTTAGTGGACTTCCACTCTCCAGTCCTTTTCGGCAGGTTGTCAAACCAAGAGTAGAGACTAAACCTATTAATCCACAAGAAAGCAGCAAAGTTGGTGACTTCAGTCATGTGAAGGTAAGTAAGTGACATTAAAATAAGCAAAAGATGTGGTTTTCATTGTACTGTATTATGGTTTGTTGTGTGATTAAAAAATAAAGGTTTCTTTGTCTCATAAATATTTCCCTTTGATTTTTTTTTTTTTTTTCCCAGAACAGCTTGCTGTTCTGTGTTTGGATTGTTATATTAGAACAAACAAACAAAAAGGTGAAACAAGATCAGGCTAACAGTAGAAATTGTAAAGAATTGGTTATCAGTATGATATACTCAAGGAACTGTCAGTTTTTCATCTCATGTTGCTTACTTGTGCTGTATACTCGGTAGGAAGGTGTTTCTGTATGAATTCTTGGTTTTCTTATATTAAAATGGATGGAAGGATTTGTACCTTCTAAATATTTTTGGATCAAATTCTTATGTTTGCAATTCCAGCAGTAAGCCTTTTAGAGGTGTTCGTATAAGTAATAAAACAGAGTAATTGAGAGCGCCAAACCAAAAGTAACTAAAAGTAGTGGGATGAAAGAACAATTGTGTAGGTAGAAGCTGCACTGTGCTTATTGAGAGTCTTCCCTGGAGTAAGCTACTGTTTGTTTTTATGTTGAAGATCCTACCTGTTGAAGATGTAGACTTCTTGGTTTGAGCACTGAACTAAGAACAACTTCATACTGGCCAGATTTGTAGAAGATGTAATTTAAGATGAAAATAACAAAGATTGTGAAAAATGTACTGGAACATGTCTTTGGCGGAGAAGCAAACATAGGCTTTCCTTTTCTCAGTAACTTGCTTTGCATGTGAATTTGCTTTCTTCCCAGTGAGGTTATTTACAATTCTATTTGATCAATAAACAGGTGAAGCTATTAATTTTTAAGTATGTTTCTTTTGGACCATTAACACTGCTAATTCATCATGATTTGATTCTGCAGTACAGAAAGGATGATGACAGCATATGAAAGATGATAAAAAGTTAGTAAAGCCTTTCCTTGTGTTTTATGACATAGCAAGGTATTTCCCAATTGCTCATAAATGTAAATCAGCATGATTGAGGAAACAATTTGGTATTTAAGTGGGTAAAATGTCCAGCATTATTTTTTAAGTTTAGAACTTTGTGTAGAGTGTCTGACCTATAGACATTTCTGACTGATGGAGGCAAGGGGAATGTTATTTCAAAAATTGGACTAAAAATCCAGAAATGCAGAATTTCTTTGCACCAGATATATGAAAAAAAAACCTTTTAGTGCACTTTTTACTTGTCAGCCAGTTGTCCTGGCAACCAAGAAGTTGCAGGTTCACAATGATCGATGTGATGGTATGACAAGGATGTTAGAGATCTGTAAAGCAGGAACTTGGTTTTTAAGAGTGTATAGTGAAACAGGCTGGTGGGAATGCGCATGCTTGATTTTGTTGTTAGGTTTATGGAATTAATTTTGATTTAATTAATTGGTATTTTGTGATGGAAGGACCTTGCAGGTGATCAAAACTGTGTTCAGTAGATAGTACACATTCCAATAGCATCAAAGGGTTCCTTGCTCAGTAAGTAAATTTATCTGTGTGTTAAATCTGATTTGTATGACTGTTGTACAGCTCCCATAGCATGCCTGAAATTAACAATTTACTGAGTTAACATCTATTCTAAAACAGACTTAATCACTAAGCTTGCACTTTTTGTAATGTTTGGAAGAGGTGATTTATAGAGGGTGAAAAACAAAAATACCCAACAGGATAAAGCTCTGGAGGAAGTCTACAAAATTATATTTCTAATTACTGAAATTATTGTCATTCTGATCATGATCAGACAACATCCATGATAGGAAAAATATGACTTATATTTTACCAATATTTATAAGATTGGTCTATTGTAGATGAGAGAGAATACCACAGTAAGGTATGACCATCTCTAGGGTAATTTACTGTCATGGCTCATTCCACTTTAACAAATGTCCATTTCTAGAGAACTTCCATTTCTATTTACCACATTAATATGCTCATAAATAACAATCTTACCCCAGTTTGTCCCAATTAAACTACTATAAACCAATCATTTGATCTACCTGGATTAAAAATGTTTATAAAGTTCAGAACTATTTAGAATATTTTAGAAGTATTTTTCAATTCACCAGACTATCCGCATAATTAAGTCTCTGTGTATATGGACATACATAGTTGGTACTGGGCAAATGACCAGAAGAAATTGCCTGTCATAACTGAAGAGATTGCATTTGTCTATTTAGATGACTACATTAAATCTGACTGCTCGTCATTCTGTGAATTATATCCAGCTTTTTCTCGTGCTGTCTACTTCTTCTGTTTGATACTGCCTGTTTATTTCTGTTTGTGACCTCCCCGTACGTTGACAGTGCTCTTTAGTCGGAAGAAACCTAAGTACCACCAGTAGCTGAAAATAAAAGCTAGACAAATTCCAAAGAAACTATCAGGCAGTTCCTGTAAATAATTCAGTCCATTAAGCATTTAAAGATATGATTAGAATGTGTTCTGGTCCAGTTTTCTTGGCTGGGTTCTGAAGAATTTGCTGTATTTTTGGTTTTGACTTACTTGGTTTATAGACTGGGTATCTTTCAGTGTACATGAATATATGTTCGTTGTCAAATGCAAATGCTTTTGCTTAGTAAGAATATTGTTGTCTAAAATGCAGCAAGGTGGGATATATACAAGAGAGATGATCTAAGGTTCCCCTTGAACTTGAGTCTCGAAAGTATTTGATATTTATGAATCTTTTTGAGTGCCCTAGAACTTCCTTAAGAGATACTTCAGTTTCTCTCTGTTGCTGCAGAACAATTCAGGACCTGTGGGCTATTGCCTGTGTCCTGCACAGTGCCATTTAGGAGGATTGCTTGATTATGTTTTGAGGTTTATCTTGTAATAGTCAAGGCAATTAAAGTGGTTTGACAAGGACTAATGTAAGAAGCAAGTGGGAGTTTTTAAGTTAAGAAACAAGATTGATCTTAAACAATTTGTATGTGTGGTAAAAATGCTCTGCTGTCACTTATTCATGATTTAGTATTAAGTGTCTTGTGCATATTCAGAAGTAGTAGTTATTGTTCAATCCTATATGCTGTGCATAAGCTAGTATCAGATAAAGGTGAATTTTTGCATATGAAAATTAATGTAAATCAATGCTTCTCTTGTTTCTGATTCTGAAATGTCCTTATTCAGATATTTATAAGTCTTAATGCTTAAACCTTCCCTACCCACTTGTTTGCCTTACAATTTTTGTGCTTCAGTCTTGAATATTGCCGGTATTGCAGTTGAGCTTCTCTGCAATCTACGTTTTCAATTTTGCTACAGGCTGTCTTCTAATAAACCAGTCACTGGTTTCTGGAAACGACTGTTATAATGATCTCATAAATTCAGTATAAAAATTACTTTATGACCTCATCATAAAGCTTGCTTATACCCTCAAGCTGAATAGAATGTCATGGTGTAATATTATGTTCAGATGTACTCTTTTCTCCTGTTCACTACTGAGTAGTTGTGGTAAGCATTGTCTAAAAACTTTGGTCGTTCTAGGGTATATCTGTACGGCAGAGTGGCTTAGCCCTTGCTGAGCTCTGCATTGCTGTGGTTGTACTGGTATGTGAACTAGTCTGTTTTAAGGCTGAATCTGTTACTTTTTGAGTAACACTGCACTGTGTTTAGATATTCAACTATTCTTAATGTATGTCTTAATGCAAAAACTGCAAAGAGAAATTTAAACGAGTATCATCATCTCTCAGCAAACAATGTGTTATTTTTATCCTAGGGAATTCTGTACTGGTTTTCGTGCTTGGAAGGTGAGATTATTTGGTTTAGTCTAGTTCTTAGTGACAGAAGAAATACACTCTTACTCCGTGCCACATATTAGGGACTTGAGGCTTAGCGATCAGTCTGATCTGTGGAAATTTGGTCCTTAAATTCACAGTGATTACTATCATGTAATGGTAGTTCATTGCTAGTTCCTTTTTGTCACAAGATGAAAAGGAGAATTACTCATCAAGGTATCTTGGTTCACCGTAATGTCCGCAGTTTCTTTGGAATAAATCTTCTGGGATTAAGAAATGCTGCATGACCCCAGCTATACAAAAGACCAAATTAAGAGTTGAAATGCAGCGATCTTTTAGTTGGGTGCAGAAAACTTTGAAAGCATATTGTGGGTTTTTTTTTTAAATCTTGGTTTAAGCTGTTAAAGATAGACATTGATTACTGGCTAGTTGTATGGCAGACTGAGGGCTAGTTTATAATTTATGAAGGCCTTAGCAGATTTACTTGTTTTGAAACTTGTATGTTCAGGAGAATTTGCCCCTGCATACTGAACACGAGCTATAATTCTAGAGATTCAACTGCAGAAACTGGAGAGGTTTGGGTAATCTCGTGGAAGTACTTTGTTCCTGCACTATCTATAAATGATAGGAAGTGTTAAACTACGGTATGTGGAACTAATCTAATTTAATACACTGTCTTTAGTGTATCTTTTCTGATTTAGTCAGCGGTGTATTAAAATTATATACAGGCCTTAATTGGATTTTTTCCCTGCAGTTCTCAGGCTCTGCTCTTTTAGTATGAAAGTATGCTGTTAATTGAGATAAACTTTATATTGTTGATGCTTTAAGCTCAAACTCGTTTTACCCATAGGCCTTAAATCTATTCTAAGTTTAAGCCCTTAAAAAGAACAAGTAGGGTTTTGTTTTGTTTTGTTTTGTTTTGTTTTTTTAGCTTTTAAATAATTCTGGATCCTGCTG
>NW_009633858.1:15738-40672 GCF_000690535.1 Cariama cristata
GGGATGTTGAATCTATGGAGCACAATTGAAATTTAGATTCCTTCTTTTTGTTTGGCCAAATGTGAGTTTAGGAATGATATCTTTGTCACAAACATATAATCCAAGTTAGTTGTTCTGCTTCCACAGTGTCCTATTTTGGAATTCAGTACTGTGCTTGTAAATTCTGCGACCCTGAGTTCTCCTTCAGTATTAAACACGTCAAGTCTTATGAAGAAAAAAAAAAAAGGAAGACGCAGGTCTCTCTCTGTTTCCCTAATAACTTTCAAGCCTGTAAAAGAAAAAAATCCCGAACAAAGCTCCTTCTCTTCCCAAGTTGATTTTTATCAAACTAATGGTTCTTTTTTTAATAATTAATTGACATTTTTGAGATAAGTACCAGAAAGCCAGTCACATTTTTTGAAGTCTGCTAAGATTGGAGACAGGAGCCAAATTAACCTTTGCCAGATCAGCAAGGTGTTTTTTGTTGCCTTTCTGGCCAAGAATTGTAGTTTCCCTTGAGATAAAGAGGATAATAAAAATAGAGTTGTTCTGCAAAAATGAGAGATGACTGGATTCTTGGTCATTGGTACATGCCTGGCAAAATTTGATTATGATCTAGATTTGGATGAAAGCCTGCAGATTTTGAGTAGTCTGGGTCTAAATGCTCTTAATTTTCCTTCCCTGCCCAGTTTGGCATTGCTTATACTCCTTTCAGTGGTTTTGGGTTCTATAAATAGTTAGTTGAATATTCACCACGATTTCTGCTCACCAGCCCTCTTCTTCGTCTGTGAATTGTTCCATCAAGAAATGAACACTCTATTGTGCCCTAGAGAGGACTGTACTTCAGAACACAAAGAAAATATTTCACTAAAGCTGTTCTCTAGAGCCGTGGGAAAAACAAATTTGCTGCTCCCCCCCTGGATTTGAATAAATTCAATTCATTCATCTCATCTGTTATTTTACATTCAGTATTATCACTGTAGTAGCTGCAACTTCAATTCAACATGTTTTATGACTTCAAGTATTTCCTATTTTTGCCACTTTATTTAACATGAAAAAAGCATTAAAAATTTTATATTGTATTTCTAGAAAAAAATTTGGCTAAACTCACTGTCTGCCTGTCCAAAGCACTGATTTCTCCAAACTTTTTAAACTGTTCCTCAGGAAACATGAAATTATAGTCTACTTATACCCAAACAAGTGTCTTATCAAGGGTAGTTGCAGCAGGTACAGTCTACTATATAAACCACACTTCATCTATCTGTCTTTAATTTCTAAAGATGAACAAAGGAAAATGAAAGTTGACGCAACACAATAAACAATATGTGAACAGTAACAGAGTGTGCAGCCATGAGAGCTCCTTTCCCCAATGAGTCATCCGTGGCCGTTGTTGGCCTTGTTATTCAATTGCAATAGAATCGTGTTGCTGTAGTTAGGATGTGTCGATATCTCTTGAGATGAAGAATTTCTGGTATTTTTTCATCAGCTTGCCAGGCTACATTTGTGTCATTAATATAGTCAGTGAGCATCAACAGACATCATTCATATGTGTTTGTTACCTGTATTCAGGATGTTCCAACACTGTCACATTGGAAATATTTCAGACAAAAGGAGTTCCATCTGAGCAGCTGTTGTAACTCAGAAGGTAACGGTACGTGAACTCATTTGGGGATGGGGATACCCCGAGGTGGCTGTGAGGTCTGGAAATAACTTTGGATTGTTTATTGCAGTAATGCCTAAGAAGTACTCTCTACAAATAGAACAGCAGTAGGTGGTTACTTCCATAATGACATTATGATAAGAAAGCAGAAAATTTTAATGTTGAAGTGGGCTTATGTAGGAGGACATGGGCTGTATAGAAAGTGAAGGAAAAAATGGAGGGGAAGGTGACTTGGTTAAAGTAATGGAGAAAAAGAAAAGATGGCCTTATGTGAAGACTTACTGAGAAACTTGAAGTGGGGAGGAGGTTGGACCAAACATCTAGAATAGAGTGGTGAAAGTCCAGTCAGCTCTGTAAGAAATTTTAAGAATATTTAGAAGTTGAGATGTTTGTCTGAATGCTTTGCTTGCATTGGATGATACATTTCCTCACAACAGCTCTTCCAGAAGACAGAGATCACTTGTAGCCTAGAGCTCTCAGAATATAAACTGCTGTGTGCCACGTGGTCACATATCATGCATTCAGAATACCTCTGGATATATATACACTTCAGTTTTGCTCTTGTGAGTTCTTATATGTTTAGTTTTCCTCTCTTAATGAGAACAGATGAGGTAGGTCAGACATCAGGTTTAGACCAAAGACCACTCTTTATTTCAGGTGCCTTATTTACTACTTGTTTCTCGGTCTGTGTACATTCACACTACTTGTGTTGTGGATCCTATGGCAATCAAGAGATGTTGCATGTCCTCATGATTGCTTCTGCCAAATGCAAAATGTTTCAACACAAAGAGTTAAGAGTGTGGTTGATGAGTGCTCTGAAGACTTGCTCTACTAACTACAGTTGAAAACAACAATGAACTGCCTTTTGTCGGTACTCGGCCTCCCTGCTTGCACTTTGGATTTGGTCTGAATGTCCAATTTAAAGTGTTTTTTCATCTACTCTGCAGGTGGATTTTAATTCATTGTACGTGATCCTAAAATGAGAGTATATCATCCAGGTCTGAATCAGAAGCCCTGTAGCATATTGGGTATCATGCTATGCTTCAGCTAATAAACCTTTCTTTCAACAGTGCGTATTTTATTCATAGTGCTATACTTCTTTGACTGCATGTCTTTCCAGTTCTTAACCGACTCATGTTTAGTCGTATTGGGTTCCAGACAGAGTGAGCTCAAGTATATTTATGAAATAAGCTGTAGGTAAGATTTAAAAGATCTGTTTTAGCCCTAAGCGTAGAAAACCTTAATCTGCAACACAAGAATTCTTCCAAAATTACTTACCTGAAAATGTGGAAGAGACTTGTGTTCTATTGTAAGTAGAGTTCTGAGTGATTTAGTCAGAAATGTAAGTTTACATGCAGCATCATGAACATACATTATATTTCCTTTGACTTAGATCCTAATAATGATGTCATATTACAGTTATAAATCTTTCCCTGAAACAGTAACAAATGGCCTACCTCAAAAAATCATTCTGATGTGATAGACTTAACCAAATGAGCTTGTAAACAGTCATTTAGGATAAAAATCGTGTGGTCTTGGGAAAAGTAGTTTGTGAGAGAGGAGGCATGCTGTCCAAATTATGGTAAATGAAACAGTTACTCCATAAATGTAATACCACTTTTGATGCTGTGCAGGAATTGCATCCTGATCATCTTCATTCACATCCAAAACCGCCTGTTTAGGCTGTAATTTCATTACTAGCTAGTGGCAGAAAACAATGTCTCCATCCTAGTTGTATTAATTTATGTAGCTGCTGCTATTAGCACTTCTTTATTTATGCTTCTTGTCTAGAGCAAAATACCAATAGCCTCTTTGAACATATAGAAGAAAGCATGGATAAGAAAGGGTAATTTAATTTCTTTTCCCTCTCTTTGGAGCATCTTGTTCTGATCATTAAAATTTAGTTCTTGCATTATGTAATGGACAAGTTCAAAACGTAATGATCTAGAAATTTGCTGCTGAAGTTGGTTTCGACCTCATGTTCTTTTTGCTTAAATATTGCTCATCCCGCATATGATAATCTGTTCTTGACAAATATTTGATGGAACTTTTTTGAAATTCCATAAATTTTATCAACTTAATACTGTGATATTTTAACCACAGGGACCCAGTGCCTTGACAAATAATGAAGAACAGCTTTTCTGAAGGCTGAGATAAACATCATGTACCACATGCAGGACTTTCTTAGGAGCATATCCTTGATTAAAATTGCTCCGTTTTTATTCTGTTCTTTTTAAAATATATAGACCAGTTCTTTTTCTCACAATTGAGAATAAATAAATTGCAAACAAGTTCAGGTTCTTAATTTTTCAAATAATTTTCTTGAAATATTCTTGATTTCTCCGTCACAGGCACAGATCATAGTTCTGCTTGGAGGTTTGTTCTGTTTTTTGGGCAACTAGCCAAAGCAGTTAAAGAGCATCTTGATAAAAAAGTAGAATCTTTAGACTGCAGATCTTCTGTTTAGCTAGAAGTGGCATTCTTAATAGCTGCCTTACCCAGGAGTATGAGAAAGAGAATGAAGTTTAGTAATTTATCACTGTGGGGACTTCAAAAGAGTAGGTCAAGTGTGGTAGTTTTCCTCAGAAGAAACTGGGAACACAGTCTGGGATAGCTGTAATTGATACCAAGCCATTTTTGAAAGGGCATGTCAGAATCTACTTTACCAACTTTGTTTCACCTAGGGAAACAACTGGATAATCATCACAGCAAGCTCCACATTTACTGTTTATGGGGTAAACCAAGTTTTAAATGTCATCGTTTGCAATTTTTAGTAAGGTGGTTTAGACTAATATTCTCAGTGAGAGATTACTTAAAGAGAATTTCGATTTTTTTAATTTATTTGTTTAAGGCTTTCTACTGCTATCAGTGAAAGCAGGCATAAAATCTGAAGTTTTAATGCAGGTTTATATCTTAGTATAGTACTAAGAATAATGTTGTGCTAATTTTTATCGCAGATCAGTGTCAAAGGTTGACTCTTTGTTAGAGTGAGTAGGACAAGTTTGACTTTAAAAGCCTTACATTTCCAGGAAATGAAAATTATCTCAAATTGTCAAAAATAGGGGAGAGGAAAATCCTAGTACAAGAGGAAAAAAGCGAGACTTAAATAAATAAATGCAGTTTTTAATATTGTGTTACATGAAATAGATCCAAGTTATAACTCATATTTTGTCAACCATTTTATGAAACTAATTTCTATGCATTGTCACTAAACTGCTGTTCTTGCTGTGTATTGCAGTGATGTGAGAGAGGGAGAACAGTTGATGAAAAATATCTTACATGAAGAGGGGAAAGTGCAGGAATTTGGAGATGCTGATCAAATAGAGTGTAATTTCTTCGATTTTTCTCTATGATTGGTTTAGACTTGATATTTTATAGGTGTGAAAATAATAAATTTCTAATGTTACTGTGTTTAAGGAGAATAAAAATCTTGTTCTGTGGTGGTACAAGATGTGGAGAAAAGTGCTATGACTATTACTGTGGAAAAATTAATCCTTTGCACTGGTGCATGTTGTTTGTGTCTAAAATACTTTCTATGCCTCTTGACCTAGAGATCTGTAGTTTGATGATGTATTAGTACAAATATTACTGTTAAGTGACTTGGATGTGCATCAACTGTCTGTAGCCATCAAGTACAGTGAACATAATATATCATTCTCTGCAATTGTATTTGTAAAAGTGAAGAACTCATAATGACTAGCTAGTTTTAAACCTGGGACTCTTAAAACATATTATTGGTTTAGCTGAAACAGGTCTGAGCAAGAAGACAAGACAAATGACAAGAGGCAATTAAAATGCATATTTTTTAACAAAGTGATTCTCAGGAGCAAGGAAGCTTCTAGATTACTTCATGGCAGTAGCTTGTTTGTATAAATTTTATTAACTTTACTTTCAGTTATGTTATATCTTTGTATAAAATGATGAGCCAACTAAGATGCATTTCAAGTACTGTACAAGTAACTTTATTAGGATTAAGCCATTCCATAAAACTCCACTCATTTTTTGTTAGATCCTGTGCAAATGCGAGTAATAGACAATTTTACTACTATTGCTGCCATTTGATGTAGTGGCTGACAGTCCAGAACAATGAGTAAATGGCTTGCCCAAGATCACAGAAGATGTACAGTTAGGAATATTTTTGATATAACCACCAAATATTTCTTACCATGACTAGGGTGAGAAATGGGTGGTGTAATCCTCTTTCTTAAGAACCTAAAAAATTTTCTAAAATCCCACGTTCTTCACTGCTGGAGAATTTCAGCACGAGGTTTTCGCTGCTCAAAGTCTTGATACTTTTTCCAAAAGCCATTTCTAGATTTTGCCCCTTGCCCAATGGTTATTTCCTGTGGGTAATTATCTATGTCTATTTGTTTTAATTCTTCCATGTTAATCTCTGTTGCACCTTAATATATTTTTCTACCTCTTGCTTGGCCAGTGCAGTGCTGTGGTCAATCCAAACCCACTCCCTGAGTTTATCTGATTACTTGGTAGCCAGCTGTAGACTATATTGTTAGCTCCTGCTCTAGTCGAGAATGGGGGGGGGGGATAGCTACAAACGGAGAGCTGGTTAGTTGAAATACAAAAAACCAGAATGTTATCCAGATGCTGCAAATCTAGTCTTGTAGCCTTGGTGGAAAACTTCCTACTTATGATCCATCTAATCTGATCCTGATAAATTTACCTCAGAGGTTCCAGCATCAGGCCAACAATTCTCAGCTGAAACATACATTTTTGGAAGTCATCCAATTTTATTAAAATATTTCAGTGGCAGAAAACTTTCTACATCCTTATAGCAGTTACTTTAATGGTAGCATATCCATGCCATTCAAGAGTGCATTTTACCATTAGCCTTAATTTGTCCACTTCCAGTTTCCACCACAGGGTTTCGAAGGAAGTAAAGGGCCTCCTGTCCTAGGTATCTCTTCTGTATTTCTTATGAATGAGATCATGTGAGACTAGTTATTTTTAGGGTTTTATTCTGAACTTTTGTGTATGAAAAGATGTCAGATTCAGAAGGAAGGAGAATACTACCTTTCCAGCACTATTATACAGCTCAGTGATGATTTCCGCAAAAGTGCCGATTTTGCTCTCCAGGCTGTATCTCTGTAGAGTTTTAAAGTTTTACAAATTATAATGAACATTTTTTAACTTTGCAGTTTTGAAACTAACCTTTTGGATTTCCTTTGTGGTGGTACTGTCATGCAACTATAATGTATAACTTCCCCCGGATAATTTTTCTACTACAAAAGGAGTAAAATAATTTGATTGAATTGTAACTGTTCTTTGTGCTTGGTATGCAAGTGTGAGTTATCTCCCAGTCTAGATGGAATGGAATTGAAATGCTAGACAATGATTAGCTTTTTAACTGAAAAATTAATAAAAGTAATAATAATTGTATTATCATGTTCTGTGCCACTTAATTCAGTGAGTATTGCTCAGAGTGCTTGTTGTTCAACTTAAGAGAAGTCATTTGAGGAAAAGAATAAGCTGACCCCAAATTTCAGCAGTTAGAACCCTGTATTTATCTGAGTAATAAATTTGACTATGATTTCTGTGGAGAAAAAAAACAACACAAAACCCACACAAACCAAAAACCCTAATCCTCAGATGTTAGTGTAGTGGCAGTTCTGCTTACCTTACCTCTTTTGTGAAAGTCACTCACTTTTCAAAGTCGCCTTGTAAAAGGTAACTCCTGTGGATATGTGACTCACCAGTAACAGTGGAAGCAGTATAACCACTGGGGACCATTTCTAACGGTTACCTAGTAGTATTTTTCCAATGCATGTTTTGTCAAGGCACTTGGCATTTGAATTTAAAAGCATGACAATGAGTATGTGGACATTCTCTCTTTATATACTATATACTGAGCGCCTTGTTTCCCCCTGAAAATTAGAGGTGAAGACAGAACTATTTGCAGAACAAGACATGGCACCTCTCTACACTGTGCAGTGCCAGGCTAAGTCCCGTTGGATTGCATGTACATCACACTAGACTCTCCTAGTTGTGTGTGTTGAATCTGCCCTGGAACAGTAAGGCATAAGGTAGGGTATTTATATTCCAAGAACAAAATTCTAGGGGATACTGGCTGAAAGAGAAAGCGAGGAGGAATCTAGACATCAACTTCGTAATTTTGCTTTTTCAGAAAAACACCTTCTGGACAAAATTTAGAGAAGCTTCTCTAATCTCTCTTACCATGATAACCAGCTCACTCCAGGGCGGAATGTATGGGAAATGATACCAGAAGGACAACTTGACAGCAGTAACCTGAAATAGCTCAATTTGTCTTCCATAATAGGGGAGAGCTGTCATAATTGCTACTGTCCAGTGACAGAAGAACTGGTCCAAGTCAGTTCTGATACCTGGAGAGCATCTGCTGTGCATAAGGAACATATAGAAGAGCAAGAGCCATGTCATTGATGTAGAAGCATCTTCTTCCATTTCTATATCTACATGTTTCTGATTGTAATTTCAGATAATTTCAGATATGCATACCACTGCCTTATCCTTTCACTCAGTATTTTCCTCCTTCGTAACACTAGCATGTGTGTACCTGTTTCTAGAATGTCTGTCTCTATGGTTCATATTTTTATAATAAGCTGTTTGAAGCTTTTCTGCCTTTTGGTTTTTTGTCTCTTCTTTCATAGTATTTCTGCTCACTGAAGTGCTTTGCCATATACAAAACCCTGGCTTTCTTTTTCAGGAATCTTGCCATCTGTTGAGTACCTTGTATTAGCCTAATGTGTGAAAATTAGTAAGACTCAGCTCCTGTTCTCTTTTCCTCATTTGTTCAGCTTACACCTTGCCATCTTACTCAGAAAGAAACTGTATGAACATTAGGCTTTTTAAGGATATGTAGAAGAATATAAAATGAGAATAGAAAGTCTATAATTGAGACTGTAGTGCATTTTCATTTGGGGTCTTAAATTTTACCTTTCTCGGTTCAACAAAATCTGTCAAAATACTCATGGTACTTGTGTTCTAGAGTACAACATAATGAGGCCATACGGTTTGGGTTCACAATTCAGTTTTTCTCATGTATTTGAATATACTCAAATGTGAGTCAGTTGAGAATCACCAAAATAGTGAGTGTACTTAAATTTACTGTTAAAACTTTTAGACTTCTGTATTTAAAAAAAAAATAAAAATGAGGTAAGTTAACTTCAAACAGACTTCAGTACATTTAATGCTGGATATTTTCATTATCGAGGTTGTTTGTTTTTTTTTTTTCCCCAAATTGCTTTAACACTGATATAAAGTATCTGATCTGGTGAATGTAATGTATTCTTATCAGGCTCATGTCCCTGCAAAAAAGGACCAAAAAGTAAAAACCTACTGCAGTCTTCTCAGTAAGGAAAGATTTAATTGCCTTCAAAAGAGTTAGAAAGTCTTTCTGCGTATCTTAGGAAAGAGAGGAAACTGTTTGGTTACTATTCGGTATGGTTTCCAAAAAACAGACAATCTGAAATTTGTAAAAGTGGAACTTTCTTTTGGAAACTGAAACCTTCAGGTCAGACGATTAGGAAAACAATGGAAAATGTCCTTTGTAAACTTGCTCTCTGAGACAAGAAAAGCTTTTTTGAAGAAGTTGAAAAGAAAAACTCTGAATGCTGCAAAATGAGGAACTGTTAGTACTTTGTGCTCAAATGGTTAACATCGCCAGTATAGCGAAACACTTCGTTAAAATTTTGTCAGCCGCACTGGAGTGTTAGCCTTGGACTAACCTAAACAAATGTGGTGGATTGGCACGTGAGGATCTTGCAGTGCTACATCTCAACACAATTTCACAGTTTCTGTAATGTCTTTTCTTTTTCCCCTTTTTTTTTACCCTGCTGTATTCTTTCTTTGAAAGAAGGTACATTTTATTTTGATCATTTAGTTCCTGCTTTTTAATTTTTTTTTTTCACATTTGTGTGGCTCACTATTTGGAGTTATGGTAGGCATTTTATGTTTCTGGTAATTGAGTAAGCCTTGAATTTTAGCTCATCATATGGCATAAACTGAAATTTTTTTATACCTCTCGGAGGTCTGCGTGACTAGGTTGCTGGGTTATATTTTATTGCTGTTTTATGAATTGGGAAAACCTGGAAGAATAGTAGAAGGTTTTAAAAAGAGATTTCTGTATTACCCTCTGTGTAACTGGAAATGCATTTTCTTGCAGTTTTTTCTGTGTGTTTTGTTCAGGGCTCTGATTTGAAAACAATTAAATGGAAAATAGACGTTACAGTTTTGGAGTTACTCTGCAGGTTTCTCTGCAGTGTTTATTCTTGGGGTGTAGGTTCAGATCTGGAGTGGCTGGCTGTAGTTGTGGAGAATATCCAATGTGGATTTTCAGTATAGGGTGTGAGAAGCACCGGGTTCCGGGGAGCTGAGATTTATCTGGGAATTCTGAAGTGAAAGGAATGTGAATTGAGTCAAGTCTACAGTTAAGTGAATTTTAAGGTGAAGAAAGAGATGAGGGATATCTGTATATCCTTAAGGAATACTATTGCTCTATAATATATTCTATCTTTCTTTTTTTTAGTAAGAGAAACAGGGACCAAAATTGATAAAACAGGAAGAATAAGAAAAGGGTTTTCTGGTTATTGTCATACAAATTGGGTTATAGCTTAAGTTTTGCTCCGTATTTGACTCCAATGCATACATGGTTCCTAATTTGAGTAATGCTTTATATATGATGAGGCAAGGATTCACCTTCCCCATTGAACTGAGTGTGAGGATGATGCTTCTCATGTACTCATTGTATTCAGTTCAGGTACTGTTTTGCTGTGTACTTATCCTTGCTTTAGCCACGTTAACTCAGTAGCAATCAATTATAGCGTGAATAACTATGGCTGCAAAGAAAATAAACAAGAAAAACACTGAAATTCGAGTATTACTTGCCTTTTCCTTTGTATCCTGTGACAATCTCCAATTTCTTTAAAATAATTGTGATTGCTACTGTTTTTTTTCCCTTTCTTTCTTTTTTTCTCTCTCAGGAATTCCCCTAATTGCTTGCCTCTGACACTTCTTCAGGTCTTTCTATCAGTTCATGGTGATGTAACCTGTGGCAAATTGCTACCCTGCATCTTTAATAAATCGTCAGGGCACAAAGCGAAAAGAAATCTATGATCTCATAGAAAGAATTAAGACATTTTTATCTGTACTCTAAACAAAATTATTTAACTGCAAATGAAACATAACTGAATTGTTAACATTTCCCCTCTAGTTGTATAATTTTGTTAACTTCCTTCTGGGTAGGTTTTCATTTTTCCTTTACTTTTACATTTAGGAACTTAGAAGAAGAGGCTGAGGTTCTGAATCTTATATAGCTCTGTATCCCTGTTGTGATAACAATGTTATGTTAAAAATGTCAACAGTGTCAGTACACCCATAGATAACCATGTCTATTTTTGTCACTGGCCTTTTGAAAGCAGTCTTGTTAGAAATGATGTGTATGTTGGTGCTCATTCTTGAAAATGTGGTGATGCACCTGTTCTGAAATTAATTCAAGAGGACATTTCAGTGTTGTGGCAGTCTTGGCAAGTGTTAAATGCATTAGTTCTTATGTCCTATCAAAACTTGCATGCTATTTGGATGAAATTCAGAGTAAATTATCACAGCATCCCAGCAACTTCTGGTATCGGTGTTTTTTTTTTTTTCCCCCCTTTTCTTTTTTTTTTGACTGGAATCTGAGCCTTCTTTTAAAGAAATCTGATTGAAAGTCAAGCCTCTTAATATGTCACCGAAGTGAAATTTCCCCAAACTTTCCCATAAAAATAATAGTTTAATTTTTAATAGATTTCTCTTCTTCATTAATATGTGGTTTACGATAAAGCTGAATTCAAGTTACAGAAATAATTAATGATAGCTAGGGAAGGCATGTGTAAATTAACTCATCTGTTGGGCTTCAAGGTAGCTATGACTGAGAATTCATGCTATTTTAAAACAAAAAATCTTAAAGGATACCTAAATTCGCTAAGCTTTGAAACCTGGAGGTTACCAGTCCTACCACCAACTTGTGACAGATTTTAGAGAGATGACTCTAGAAAAATGTCTGCTGGGAATTGAAAAGATTTGTTACCTACATGGAATTACACCTTATGTTTTTATTTAAGTTAAGAAATTTACATATAATTAAGCAGGAATTCCTAATATAAATTTAATATTGCAAGGAAGGAATTTGGATATGATTTAAACATGAATCCCTAATATTAATTTAATATCACAAGGCAGATAGAGTTGTGAATGACGAAATTCTATCATAAATACGTGCAAATGTTTCATCTGGACAATTTGCTCATATTCTGTTGAAAGTACTTTATTTTTTATGTATCTCATAAAGGAGTACTTAATTTAAATAAAATGACATGTGTGTATGCATGTGTATATGAGGCTTGAACCATGAAATGGTGGCGAAAACTCCAGAAGTAATAGGGAAGAGAGATCTTCTTTAGCAGACACATTTATACTTCTATGGGAAGCAATTGATCTGTCATGTGTTAAATAATTGCAATGCAGAGGACTGAAATTGGTTTTAAGGTCTTTATGAGTTTCTGGACTTCCTAGGACTTGAATAGAGCATACCAAAAAACCATAAAGAAAATAATGCACTAAACCAATCTGGGAATAGTATGATTACATAATATGGAAAAGGGTTCAGAAAGATTATTTTTCTTAGACTCTATTACAGAAGAGAAGTGAAATACCTCAGTTCATTTAGTACCCAGGGTACACCTGTAAGACTAAGTAGTCTACATTTACACTTTCCATTAGCGATTCAAATGTTTGTAAGATTGATCACGTAAAAATGCAACAACACAATTTGCAGGAAAAAAAACCCCAAAAAGCAAGGATTCAGGAGTGTACAGTAGATATATTTGAGTAAGTACCATGTTTAGGTGTGGAGCAGAGGTATTTGGACCTTCTGATTTTTTCAGGGATATTAATAAAGACTACCTGGTTAGTAGGCTGAGATTGTTGTTTGATGTAGCCTTCATGTTCTCTTGCTGTGTCCTTTCCTTTTTGTCATATAATTATATGGTATATTCCCTGGAAAATTGTACTACTTTCATTAAATATATGTATCAGTGCTTTTAGTGTTCTAATCTATGGCTGAGATTCTGAGCCATATAACCTACAAATAACTTGGAAATTGTAAGATAAAATTAATTAGTTCAGCATTATGAAAAATCATTTTAAACTGATTAATGCCAGTGAAGTTTGTATACAAGTAGGTAGATTTAAACAAAGAGAAATATAACTTGCTTTTATAAATGAAACTGAAGATATTTCAGTCTTACTTGATTTATATTTAGAAAAAAAATACTGTGACTGTTCTGCTACTTTCAGCTGTCATTTTTGTCAGTTCTTAATTTACTTCTTTCTAAATAAGTTTACAAATTTGTTCATTTAAAATTGAAAGTTGGCTGCTGCTGTTTCTGTTTAACGCATGCTTGAAAATGTGCTACTTTTGAAGATGCTTATTTAAGTGAAAGCTTAAGTCAAGCATTTGAATGTGTTTACTTTCAGAAATCTGTTTCGATTGTCTGCCTAACTAGGTCTTCCAGTGTTCTATTTTCTGGTTTTTAACTTGAAGGTGGAATAAAAGAACAACCACCATTATTTGTTCAGTGTGAATTTGGGGACTAGTTTGTGTCTACTGAGTAATAGTTTACATGAAATTATATACATGTAGTTAGTGTATAGTTGTAGAAAGAATCTTCACACTTTCTAGTGAGAAGTCCTGAGAAGCTGTATGAATCCTTACACTGTAAGAGTTCTGTGAACTGAATTTTTACTCTGTGGTTTTGTGTTGAATGTTCTAATTATGAAAACTTACATGATATGTAGTGGTTGGGATGTGGCAGTTTGAATGAACCTTTGTGGTAAATTTCTCTTGTCAAGAGGGAATTTCTTGTTACAACAGGCTACCGATGCCTTGGCATGTGAGTAGGCCAGTAGTAAGGGCAGTTGCATGGAGTGATTTAGCTTGAATCAAGCCAGAGAGAGATTTTTGAATAATTTTTCCCTTATTATAATAAGTGCACTTTAGGGGTTGACTTGGCCAGTATCTTCTGTTGACTGTTCTTTCTTTATGTAAATATTTCTGGGGACAGTAGAAGACCCATTGGCTTAACACAGTCATTTTGGATTAAAAGTCTAATTTTCAAGACCTTAGCCCAGTTCAGGGCAGTATACTCTCTTAGGGGACCACTTTTCCATTTTCGTGTGGGTTGTTCCGTGCTGTTTTTCATCCAAGAACTTCAAGGTCAAAGTGCTGAATAGGAAAAAACTGAAAGACTTTTTTTCAGAATCGAACAGTGTGTTCTTGTAGTTGTGTTATCATCTTTCTGCATTTGTCTTGAGTGATCTGCAGCATTCCTGGGTCATTTTTTACCAGTATGTGAAAAAGTCTCAAGAATATAGGATGCTAGTTATAGTCTACATTGTAATCATCACTATCAGAGTGATGATTAGTAAAAATATGGAATTATTTGAACTTTCAGGTTCTAATTCATTAAGGAAAATCAGTTGTTGCATTACTGAGTCATATTCACCAGCTAGGAGCTGCACAGCACAAATGAGACTGGTATCTGCCTAAAATACAGTACAACTGTATGTCTAAGACAAGGCAGAAGAACATAGGCAGCTCAGGGAGTACAGGGCAACATACCAAGAGCATCTATTTATTTATCTAGCTATTTATTTATGAGGCATCATTCACAGAATCAGACTCACAGAATGGTTGAGGTTGCAAGACACCTCTGGAGGTCATCTGGTCCGACTCCTTTCTCAGGCAGGTCTCCCTAGAGCCAATTGCTCAGGACTTGTGTCCAGACAACTTTTGAGTATCTCCAAGGATGGAGACTGCACAACCTCCCTGGGCAAACTGTGCCAGTGCTCGGTCACCCTCACGGTAAAAAAGTGCATAGCTGACTTTTAGAGGCCAAATTCCAGCGAAAAGTGAACAAAAAGCACACCATTCCATTTATCTCATTCTTGAGATCATGCTGTTCATTTCCATCAATAGAGAGTTTATTGTTTCATAGCAATATTCCTATGACGTAGTGGTTAAAGTGCACTATTTTCCTAGTACACTTTTAAGTTTGCAAGAAGAACATTGAAATCTGAAATTTTGAACCATTCCAGTTTATAGAGAATAATTTCTGTTCTCGCCTTCAGATAAATTTTAAGACAAGAGGAGGAGGTAAACAAGGGGTAATGGATGACATGAGGTGGTTGGATGAGCCTAAAACATACCATCTATTTCAAATGTATAAGAGTATAAATAGTCACCAGATGGCACTGTGACTGAAATTTAAACAAGGCAACCATAAATATAGTCAGCTAGATCTAGGAATAAATGTTAGTTTTCTCTGAATTTGTTATATCGAACCGTGGTGGTGTGTGGTGTGGGTTTTTTTTTTTTTTTCTGTGTTGAACTTTAACTCTACCTTTTCTTAGTTTCAGTAGCTAGTGCTCAGGAACTGCTGGTTTATCCAAGCAAAAACATTTATGTAAATTGAGCCATCCAATTGATGCTTGCTAATAATTAAGTTTAGACTATTTGATTAAATTATAATAAATTCAGACAATTTTTGATATTCTGCTTTTACTTCTAAGGGAATACAGTCATTCTGATCAGATTCAAACGCTACTTGACCAAAGATTTATAGCGGAACAGAGTCATAAAGTAATAGTCATAGTAGTCTGTTTAAATTTGTAGCACAAGTTTAACTGGAGCTCTTATCAAACCTTTTACCACCCTTGGAAGGAAAGCTATTTTGTAGTAGACATTGAAGTTAAGTGGAACAAAACTTACTTTCTTTTGCACAGATGTTTCATCTAATTTTTGTTTTATTTGTAAGAATCAGTAACCTAAATAGTGTTTTAAAAGAACACTATCAGTCAAGCTATTGCTCATTCTAAAGGTTTATTTTGTCATGAATTTTTGTGTTTGAAAAAATACCTGACCAGATCTGATATCACTTTCCGTTAGTCCCCAGCATCACACTCTGACTGGTTGAGTAAAAATCTAAGTGGCAGTAATATCATTTGGCAGATATGCAAAAATCCTAGAGAGATATGGAGTAGTACTGTCAGTATTTATATAAATTTTCAGAAGTTCAGAGTTGTAATGTATGCTCTATGGTCTAATTCCTGTGTGATAAATCTAGAAAGAAGATTGCAAGTGTTTAAACTTTAAAGAAAGAACCGATGTGTAGTTGATAATGGACAAGTCTGAGTAGAAGTGTTAATTCTTCTTGCCTTGCAGCCTAAGTTGACTGCCATGATCAAGTTGATCCATATGCTTTATGAAAATAGCAGTTCTAATTATCCCAAGAGCTTAATTTCCTTGACTGAATATTAAAGTCTCATACTATGGTATAGTTTTCTTTTTCAGTATTTACATTTTATATGGCAGGTTACATTCTCTTACTAAAAATAAAGCTTTTAAGAAGGATACAACTGACAGAAGTTGTTCTATTTAAATCATAGTTGATCCTTAAATAATCTTCAGGAAAGATGGAGAGTGTAATGTAAACCTTGTCTAAAACCGGTATTTCATTTTTGCTGGGAGATACTTTTTCTTTCTTTCTTTCACTTGCATTTGGAAGTATACATCAAAGGTCTTACCTTTACTGCTGAAGAACACAAATTCAGTGCACTTTAAACTTTGTTTAAGATTAATTTCTTATTTTTAATGTAGATAGTACCTTTTAAAACCCTATTACTGAAACTTTATAAGCACATATACACTTCTAAAATAAAATTAAATATGTATCTTACACCCTATTACTCCAGGCAGCACTATAGGTTGGATGCTGACTGCCTAGAAAGGGACAGGGTAGACAACAGATAGAACAGGAGTCATCGATGTGTGTGCCTTTTCAGCGAGGGCCAACTCCATACTGGGATGTACCAGAAGAAGTGTAGTCAGCAGGCTGAGGGAAACGATTCTTCCCTTCCATTCAGCGCTTGTGAGACGTCTGGAGTACTGTACCCAGTTCTGGGTTCCTCAGTATAAGACAGATGTGGACATGCTGGAGTGAGTTCGGAGGAGGACTGCCATGCTGGGTAGGGCGCTGGAGTCCCTGACATAGGCGGAGAGTTATGAAAGTGTTTGGTTTCTGCAGTCCTAAGTGGAGATGGCTAAGGGAGTTATCCATATGATGGGAGAGTGTAGAGAGGAGGGAGACAGGCTCGTTTTGGAAGTGCACAGTAAAAAAATAATCACAAAATCACAGCATGACTGAGATTGGAAGGCACATCTGGATGTCATCTTGTCCAAACTCCCTATTCAAACAGGACCACCTAAAGTCAGTTGGCCAGGATCCTGTCTAGATGATTTTTGAGTATCCTTAAGGAGGGAAACTTTACAGCCTCTGTGGTCACCCTGTGCCAGTGCTCAGTCACCCTCACAGTAAAAAAGTGTTCCTTGATGTTTAGAGGGCAATTCCTGTGTTTCAGTCTGTGCCTGTTGCCTCTTGTCCTGTCTGTTCGATTTGTGCTCATTACCAGTGTCCTGTCACGGAGCACCACCCAAATAATAAGCAATAGGCACAAGCTGGAACATAAGAAATTGCAGTCAAATATTAGGAAGATTCTTGTCCACAGGGAGGGCACTCAAACACAAAATGGTTGCTCAGAGATGTTGCAGAATCTCCATCTTCAGAGATGTGTTCAGAATTTGACTTGATGACCCCCTAAACAACCTACTGTAACTTAGCCCTGCTTTGAGCAGAGGGTTGCACCAGATCACCTCCAAAGATTTCTTCTCAGCTAAAATATTCTATGATGTATGACATTATTTACTATGCAGGCACATTTTGCTTGTGAAGAACTTCATCATTTCTACCATTTTTTTTTGAACAGCCATATATTCCAGTGTACAGTTGCTTATTAGGAAATTGGCAGTCTGTATTTTTATTTGATAATTTAAAGAAATATGAACATTTCCCTGAATGATAAAGGAAACCTGCTTATTTTTCATCAGCTGACTTAACTGGCCACAATGGTATTACTGCACTATCATCAACTGTGATCACAAAGACTTTGTTTTAAGATGATGAAAATACTAAAAGTAGTAAGCGAAAGATAGCTCTTTTTGAGAATTTATGTCTGAATTCATGACTACTGATTTTAGAAATCTGTTTTCAGACAGTTTTCCTTTATTCATATTGAATGGTAGGTCATACATTGTTAGTAACAACCATGTAACCAACATTTCCTTGTTTCAGTTATATGGAAGTATATTAGAATGAAGTTGAGCTCCAGCAGCTCAGACAGATGGTTTGTGTGCTGTTGATTGCCATGTGTTCTTTTTTTTTTCCTTGTAAAATGATTTTTGATTCTGCCCTTGCTTCGTGTACTTTGAATTCTAGCCATTACTTCATGTTTTATAGCAGCCTTTTCAAGATTTTTACTCCTGTGCTTTTATTTCTAGTGTTATAGGGAGGAGGGAGGTCAAAAAATGTCATACTGTCTGTCTCCTGTGTGCCACAGATGTTCATTTTCAGCTTCATGCAGAAAAAAATTGAAATTCGCTATGTGTATGTGACAAAGTGTTTCTGAGGACAAGTGTTCAAATGCAATATTGTCAAGCTATTTTTAGCCAACTGCTGTCCCTATAGTGCTGTTTAAAGATTCAGCTCAGGCTGCTAATAGATATATTTATAACCATTCTGTCAACTGCCACAGCATGAGTGCTGTTACAGATGATAATTCTATTCTTGGAAGCAGTGCCATGGTTACCATTCCCCTAGCTGCTCAAATGGAAGCTATACATCTGTACACACTTAGTAACATTTTAGTATACTAACATGTTTTTACACTGCAAGAAAGAACAAAGCTAGACGTGATATTAAAAGAAACACTACATGCAGAAAAGCACATGAGAATTAAAATCCGTGTATTTGCCTGTTTAAGAAAATACAATAACTTCTTTAGTATTACATATTCTGAAGTCTGGATGTGAAAGAAACTGTATGAGGGTTTTTAACTGCATTTTGCTGGCATTTATTTTTAATGTAAGCAGTTTGACTTCACTGGTTTTTGTTTCACGTCAGATTGCTAATGTTTAGACACTTAAGTACAGTAGCAGTGTGTATAGACATGGTTTTGGTACTGTAAAAAGTCATTATGCTGATGAGGTTGGTGTTATGCCTTCTAAGAAATTCAGAATTTTACTAGAGATTCATCTACTTGAAGATGAAACTTGATTTGAAAAGTTTCACATGGCTTTATATGTGTGTTGTGCTCCAAGCATGGGTTCATGAGATGCTCTTTCCTTTGGAAGCCTCCAGCAGTGGCTTTAGATGACTACCTGACATCACAGTAAGCAACTGGGTCTCTTCTGAGGCTGGCTATCATGTAGAAGCCTTGGATACTCCTTTGTTTGGACCTAAACCCCAAGTGGCCCAAGGTCCTGCAGCTTTCTTAGTCTCTGACTCTTTTAGGTAAATACTTGCTAAGCGATAACACAGTCTGTGACTCAACTGCTTTATTTGCTTTGTCGAAGTACTCAGGAGGCTTTAAGTAAGTGCGACTGGAGTGAGGACATTACGTCCCACGTTTGAATAAACTATGTTTCTAGTGACTGCACTGTAACGTGCCTGCAGCATGCCTAAAAAAGAGACTAGAAGAGAAAGTATAGACCTGCATGGTAGGGGAGCTGTCAGGGCTTTGAGGTTTTTGTTTATTTTTGTTTTGCTTTTGCTATTAGGTGTGCAGGGAATTGGACTGTCATAAGTAGCAGTAAAAGGCTCTGAATAATGGTGATAGAGGTTTTGGGATGATGTGCTATCATCCACCATGCTGGGAAAGAGATTACCTAGTCTAGTTTTACTCTGTTGCTTCTATGGAGTTGGGGAAAGGGCTTCTGTGAATCATGGACAGCAGCAGTTAATTTTTCTTTGCCTTTAAATTCGTTAGGTACAAATTTAGAAAAGCCTATCTTGACTTTTCTACAGCTACTGTAATCATAAAAAGATCAATATGGGTTTTTTTAGTTCATTGTCATTGAATGTGTCACTTTTCTGCTAGACATTGACCTGAGTTACAGAGCATGCCTGCCTGAAAAATTGAAAATAAAATTAACTTGGTTTTTGTAGGAAGATTTGTGGAAAGATTAATATTTTGAAGAAGGTAGCATCAGTATTACTGATTTCCTTAGCTGTGGGAATTACCAGGTGGAGTTTTAACATAATCAAAAGGAAGTTTGTTTTCATAAGGTGCATAACTTAAATTGTAGAATTCATTGCTACTGAATGTTAGGAAAGCCAGAAGAATAGGCAGGTTCAACATGGAAGAAGGGAAATGGAAAACTGGATTTGATAGGTTGCTGTTGTCTGGATGATCCAAATGCAATGTCTGTGCTAAAAAATTTTGTTGCTGGATACTGAGAATAAATGAGAGTGATGATCACTTTGTTTGTCATATTCCTCCTTAAACAGATACTGCTGTCCATTGCAGGATGCAGAGCTACATGAATGTCTGGTTTGTTCCAGTAAGATAAGCCCTGTATTAAGACAAAGAGCAGCAGGGCTCCATGTAGCCAATGGATTTTGTTACATAAAGTAAAAGAATGTTCACAAGTCATCCAGTATATCAGAAAGCATCTTACCAATATATCTAAAATACAAAAGCCAAGTTGGTTTGGTGTGGCTCCTCAGAGGAAGTTTTCTGTTTTTAAGGTTTTTCATACTTTTTAGCAGTCTATTAAGTGGGTTTTGTCAAATCTAATGAGTTTGTTAAACATTTAAAAACCAAAAA
This sequence comes from Cariama cristata, assembly GCF_000690535.1. Lineage (NCBI taxonomy): Eukaryota > Metazoa > Chordata > Aves > Cariamiformes > Cariamidae > Cariama > Cariama cristata. The sequence goes on from NW_009633858.1 coordinate 36,131, forward strand.
TGTACTGGCTCATTACTTAATAATTCTACTTTTTGCACAATTTTCACCAGAGCTTTCAAAAAACATTGAAGTAATGTGGATGTTTTTATGTAGGTGGTAGGACAATTACTAGTTTTACTAGTGTTCTTCAGGGTAACTTTTGCTGTAATTGGTGGAGGCAAGTAGTCTGTGTCTTCTGATTGTCAAGGTGATGAGGAACGAACAAATACTAATGCAGATTCTCTTCATAGGTTTGCTCAAATTTTGTACCAGAAATGTGGATCATACTGCAATTTGTATTTCTAGTTTATTATTGGAATTGCAATATGCCTGATTGTGTCTGCAAATGGAGCAGGTATCCAGCTTGTATTGTGAATGTGAAATAGTTCAGGCAAAATTGTATTAAATAAAGACTAAAATCCAATTTGAGATGGACTGAATATGGCTTGGTGTGCTCAGAATATGTACTCTTTAGAATTTGTGTGTGATTTCTAGAATGTACAAGAGGCTTAGGTGTTGGAAAAGGTGTTCAAAATCAAGAGAGCAAATAAGAACCTTAAATCCTGGGTTTGTGCTTGCCTTCAGATGGAGAAAGAAAGAGCAGGAAAAGTGTCATGCCAGTGATTAATAGTGATTGTACTTCTAGGAAAAGAAAGAGTAATTGATTGACAGGAGAAGAGTTTATACATGATATATACCTTAAAGCATATTACGTCGGTGAGATTTACGACTCTTAATTGTATGATGCTATTAAAGCTGTATTATGTATTACAATGAATGTGACTGTGGTTAAGGGTGCTCGCATTCCAGAAGTGCTTGGAATAAAAGTATGAGGATGCTGCAAAGTGAAGGGTCTATAAGGTTGTAATATCTGAGATAGAAATATTATCATGTTAGATTTATTTAGTAGGACAGTAGGAAAACGTGTATGAAGGAATGATCAAAACAAACTTTATTGGACAATGAAGAACTTCACTGCATTAGTTGTTGGCTTGTCACATCTCAAATTGTGGATATGTATGCCTATATAAATTACTGGATATATATACACCTCTCTCTGTGTATGTATGTATCTATGTATTTGTATATGTATGCACCTAGAAACAAGTGGGAGAACTTTGTGTTTGATCCTGGGCACATATATAAAAAGACAGAAAAAATGTCTGAAGAAGTTATGGTTAAAAAAAAAAACAACAAAAAACCCCCCACAACCAAAACCAAGCAAAAAAACCCCCAAACAAACAAACAGAAACCCCAAAATTTGTAAAGGTGATGCTGGAGAACATGCAAAAATGTATTGCTAAAGAGAACTCTGAAGGAATGAAATACTTTACTGTTGAGTAACATTCCACAGATGGCATCCAGATGTGATTTTTGAAGTGACACAATTTCTTTTTTTGAAGTCTGATGAAGGATATGGTATTTTTCATATTGAAGGGACAAAAGCAGATTTGAGATTGGCAACTCAGGAAGGTTCCTGATGACTTGAAAAAAGTTAATGTTGTGCTCATCTAAAGGAAAGATAAGAGGCAGATTTGGGTCTGCATACGCTGCTCAGCCTCGTTTCAGTTTCTGAAAACATTATGGAGCCTTTTCCAAACACACGAAAGACAAGGATGTAGTTGGGCACAGTCAATGTGGACTTACCAACGTCACCTCAAGTATGACCAACCTGATGCCGCTTTGGATGAGATGGCTGGTTCTTTGATGATACTGAGGCTAATATCGTCCATTATCAACAATCCAGATGGTGGCACAGAATGTGTCCTCAGCAAATTCTTGGATGATGCTGAGTGTTGAGTAGACATTGTAAGTGGTAGAGATTGAGTCCAGAAGTTGGGAAACTTGAAGTTAGGGCCAATAGGAATTTCAGAAGTTCAGCAAGGAGAAATGCAAAGTTATTCTGATGAAATGATCTTTGTAGTCACAGTGGATGCCGAGTTTAATATGAGCCAAGAGTGTGTCCTCACTGGGAATAAGGGACAGCTGTTCTTGATTCTTTGTATTATAGAGCGTTATGGAGTCCTTTGTGGAGGTAAAACAAGTTTGATCATTGCTAAGTTCTTAAACACATTTCATCTACTTCCTCGTAACATGCAGAAATCACACTGATTTTATTGCTTAGTAGTATTGTATTAATAGTAGATGATGTCAAGTGTGAGTGCTGTATTCAGTTTCAGTGGCCATAAGAGATGGTTGCCAGATCTCCGCGTTATCTTAGTGTTTGGTAGAACCATGCTTTAATTACTCCCTTTTTATTCTCTCTGAGACAACTGAGTTGTTTGAAGCAGTTGTTTCTTCTCTTCCAGAAGTTTTCCCATGGAATTTTTTAGATTCCTGCCAACCTTACCTTTTATGTGAGACTGCAAAGGAGGTTGTGACAGACTGGTTTGCAGTTTCATCAATATGCTGCTAATATTAATTTTTACATCTCCCTTTCATCAAACACAGATGGTCAGGTTTTTTAGATGATCAGTGTATGACTGAAATTGGGTTTTGGCTAAGAGCTTGTTGGCTGAAACTCATCCCAACTGAAGCAGATGACACTGGTTGACTAAGGGGAAAAGATGAGAAGGTAGGAATTTGTTTCTTCAAGAAGGTATAGCTGCATTTAGTTGTTAACATATGATGCTTGGCTTAGATTGTTGCTTTTGCTTTTTCAATATGAAGAAAGAAGAGGCATCCAATCATATTTCCTCATGTTCATTTAAAATGCTATTTTGTACTTTTATTTTACTGATGAGATGCTGGCTTTAGCTGATGACGTCAAGTGTCATTTCTGTGACTTTGTCTTCAGATGTATTAAATTCCACTTGCCAAGAGTGTATCTGTGATATGACATGTACTTTCCTCTGTTTAGTGTTCTGCACAGAGTACATTAGGTATAGACTTTTGGAAAGAGCATTACCTTTCAGAATGGTTTTTATTTCTGTTTGGAGTCCTAAAAACAACTTTGCATCTGTGTATCTCAGTTTCCTGTTCCCTTGACTGAGAACAGATAGAATTCTAAGGTACAGTTTGTAGATTGAGTTGCTGTCATTCGTCTTCTGCTTGGCATGTTAGTTTCTTTCCATTTAAGAAATAATAATTTCCATTGCTCAGTTATCAACAAATGTGCGTGATAGGCAACGGAGTTCATATCCACATTGTACTGAGATCATAGAATGATATAGTCATAAATGGCTTGGATTGGAAGGCGCCTTAAAGATCTTCTAGTTCCAAATCCCTGCCATGGGCAGAGATACCTTCCACTAGACCAGGTTGCTCAGAGCCCCGTCCAGCCTGGCCTTGAACACTTCCAGGGAGGGGGCATCAACAGCTTCTCTGGGCAATCTGTTCCCATGCCTCACCACTCACAATGAAGAATTTCTTCCTAATATCTAATCTAAATCTTTCCTCTTCCAGTTTAAAGCCATTGCCCCTTGTCCTATCCCTACATGCCCTTGTAAAAAGTCCCTCCCCAGCTTTCTTGTAGGCCCCTTTTAGGTACTAGAAGGCCCCTATACAGTCTCTGCAGAGCCTTCTCTTCTCCAGACTGAACAACCCCAACTCTCTCAGCCTGTCCCTTGGATCATCTTCGTGGCCCTCATCTGGACCCACTCCAACAGGTCCATGTCCTTCTTGTGATGACTACCCCAGAGCTGAAGGCAGTACTGCAGGGTTTTTTTTCACGAAAGCGGAGTAGAAGGGGAGAATCATCTCCGTCGACCTGTTGGTAATGCTTCTTTGGATGCAGCCCAGGATATGGTTGACTTTCTGGGCTGTAAGCGCACACTGGGCACTTCCCTAGGGCTCAGTTTTGGGGCCAGTGCTGTTTAACATCTTTACAGATGATCTGGATGTGGGGATTGAGAGCACCCTCAGTAAATCTGCGAATGACACAAAATTAGGAGTGTCGATCTACTGGCTCTGCAGAGGGACCTGGACAGGCTGGATTGATGGGCTGAGACCAGCAGCATGAGGTTCAACAAGAACAAGTGCCGGGTCCTACACTTTGGCCACAAAAACCCCCATGCAGTGTCACAGGCTGGGGGAAGGGTGGTTAGAAAGCGGTCAAGCAGAAAAAGACCTGGGGGTGTTGGTTGACAGCCGGCTGAACATGAGCCAGCAGTGTGCTCAGGTGGCCAAGAAGGCCAACAGCATCCTGGGTTGTATCAGGAATAGTGTGGCCAGCAGGACTAGGGAAGTGATTGTCCCCCTGTACTTGGCACTTGTGAGGCCGCACCTTGAGTACTGTGTCCAGTTTTGGGCTCCTCACTACAAGAAGGACATTCAGGTGCTGGAGTAAATCCAGAGAAGGGCAATGAAGCCGGTGAAGGGTCTTGAAGATAAGTCTTATGAGGAGTGGCTGAGAGAGCTGGGGTGGTTTAGCCTGGTGAAGAGCAAGCTGAAGGGAGACCTTATTGCTCTCTATAACTACCTGAAAGGAGGTTGTAACAAAGTTGGGATCAGCCTCTTGTCCCTGTGTCCTGGTTCGGCTGAAACAGAACTATTTCTGCATGTCTGGGCTTGTTCTCTTGGTCTCCGCTGGGCTCCTCGTGGGGAAGGTGGAGGAGGGGTCTC
>NW_009633858.1:41025-47601 GCF_000690535.1 Cariama cristata
TGGTGGTGTCAGGGCAAAGGTTGGACTCGATGATCCCAGAGGCCTCTTCCAACCAAATCAATTCTGTGACTGCTGAGTCATGTTGAGCTTCTTGTCAACCAACACTCCCAAGTCCTTCTCTTCAGGGCTGCTCTCAATCCATTCTCCACCGAGCCTGTATTTGTGCTTGGAATTGCCCCAACTCAGGTGCAGGACCTTGCACTTGGTTTTGTTGAACTTCATGAGATTTGCACAGGCCTGCCTGTCAAGGTCCCTCTGGATGGCATTCCTTCCTTCCAGCACATCAACTGCGCCATGTAGCTTGGTGTCGTCAGCAAACTTGCTGAGGGTGCACTCAATCCCACTGTCCATGTCGCCAATGAAGATGTTAAAACAGCGCCAGTCCCAATACTAACCCCTGAGGAGACCCACTTGTCAGCAGTCTCCACTTGGACATTGAGCTGTTGAACAGCGCCAGTCCCAATACTAACCCCTGAGGAGACCCACTTGTCAGCAGTCTCCACTTGGACATTGAGCTGTTGATCGCAACTCTTTGGGTGCGACCATCCAACCAGTTCCTTATCCACCGAGTGGTCCATCCGTCAAATCCGTGTCTCTCCAATTTAGAGACAAGATGTTCTAGTACATGTAGTTTTTTGTAGCACTTAAACGACTGAATGCCTACAAGTCTCAAGCCAATACCTGGGAAAACCCCTATATTTGAATTAAAATTTAAAAGAGAGATGTTGTTCTATAAAAATATGGGTAAACCTAAAATATTGTTTAGTCTTTGGAAACATTAGTAACTTTATAAAGGGGTGTCCAGTTCCATTTATTGGAGCTGTGCATCAAGAATTCCACCCATGTGTGCATGAAATTATACATTTTTATGCATCTTTCACGTATGTTTGTTTTAGATGTACTTAGACAAAGCAGAAATTTAATTTGTAAAATATTCCTTGGCAGGCATTGCCTGGTTTCTGTGGTGATTTTTTGGTGATCTGTATAAAACCTGATATACAACGTGCAAAATTATGAAGACAATTCTAACTTTTAAGAAAACTCTTTCTAGTTCAAAATGATGATTTCATGGTCTTATTTATTTAGAGAAATGTCCAATACCTCAAAAATACAACATCGAGAAATGTTCACTGTATTTTAGCAATGAACAGAAATTGGAGTGCTGTGATGAATTGAAAGGCAGCAATACAGCGGGACAGATAGGTTACAGAGATGTGACGTGGACAGCCATTAAGTGCTAACCAGTTGTAGTTTGCCTGCTCAACCATAGATGAGAGAGTTTCTGTTTCATGCTTCCACCAAGTATGAAAGAAATAGAGTAGATGTCCTTTGGATGAGGGAAAGATGTATACTGTGCAGGGGTGAAGTGGCCTCAGCTATTCTTTTCTCTGTTCCTTTTGGCTGTAGAAGTGTAGGGGCTTGTGGTACTGTGTAGTTTTATGTAAGATTAACATCAGTTGGATTTTTTTATTGTAACTGTAACTTGTGTTGATTTCTGGTAGCAAATATGTAACATACATGAATTTGGAAAACTTCCCTTTCTGAAAAATGTAGTTCTGGTAATCTGATTTGCTGCTTTTTTTTTTCCCTTCCTTTTTTTTTTTTTTTTTAAAAAAAAAACAAATGGTTAGAAAAGACCTTTTTTTCTCCTTTTTTTCTCTTTCTTTCAGAAAGTCTCTTTAAATAGTTTTAAAAAATTTTTTATTGTTATTCTGTAGAATAAATTCTGTAGAATATCTGAAGAATCATAGACTAGTATTTGTATTTATCAAGGCCCTGCCTTTATATCTTGACCATAACCCTTCTTCCAAGGGATCAAGTCCTGTAATTCCTGAATGCTGTGAGGCAAGTTAAAACCTTTACTACCCAGTCTTTGGAAAAGACTAAGGAGGAACATGATTCTCACCCTGCAGATATGGGCCATGCTCTTGGATGTTCTCCCTAATATCACAAAAGACCTTTCTCTTAGTCCTGGTCAGCTAAAGAAGATTGATGGACTGTTAGGTTAGATTTCTTTGAGGTCAAAAGTTAACTTAATGGCTTTCTCAAAACTTTCTGTACACCCTCTGATAGTGACATTTAAATTTTGACATCCACATCCTCTCTCTCAGAAACCTTGAATTCCCTGCTACATTTTTTTTCTAGCAGAACTTAACACTGTTATATTGCAAGAGAAATCCTACAAATGATTGGTTATCCCACTGTCCCATTCTTCATCATTTCAAGAATCCGTCATTAGCAAATTCTTGTTTGTCTGAAAATTTGTGGCTAACTCAGCACCTATCTGCTCTATCAATATTTAAGAGAAGATAATTGCTACTGGCCTCCTTGTAGGGACTCACCGTATTTTTTAGACTGTCAGTTTTAGGATCATTAGTGGTAGCACTGCTGATGAAAGCTGAATGCTCCATTATAAGAACAAGGAGTAAGCTTCTTCAGAAAGCTCTGAGTCATAAGTATAAAGAACTAATTTTTATAGTGTTAACTTAAGGACATCCATCTTCTTTCTTGACAAAAGAGTGGCCAAGAATACTCTATCTATTCAAAAGTGCTGTGTAAGTAGATCAGTGCAAAAAGTATTTGTTTTACCAAGGTAAAAGTAATTTATCTGACATACAGCAACAGTACTTTTTTAAGCAGACAGAAGTTTCTACAAGGTTAGAGAGAGCATGCGTGTCCAACATCTGTGACAAAAAATTACCCCTTTCACATTCCAGAAATCTCCTGAATTTCTTGTGTCCTGCCATGTTACCTTCCTAGTGGATGCTGAAAGTTTTTTGTCCTCTATTAGAAGAAGGACTGTAATTGGGAGATGTCTGTGACTTGTTTAAATAAGGCTTTGTCCACTTCGTGGTCAGGCTGTCTGTATTAAAATGTCCACCGTAACACTCTCTTGCTAGACTCCCCTTTGATCCTGGCTGGTCATTCTTTCTGTAGCAGAGCTCCATGTATTTCAGCCTTTGTATTCATTTTCTCTCTGTCTTGTCTATTCTGCATTTGTTTCTCAGAGTACCTGTATCCATTTATTGCAACACTCTGGTTGTGTGAGCTATCCGACTAAGTCTCTGGAATCCCAAATACATTGTAGGTCTGTCTAGGCACAGATTTCAAATTCTTCTGCTTGTTTCCCAAGATGTGTACGTTTGTCTACAGGCACTTGTTGCGGGCCCCTGGTTGCACTGCTTTCTCAAAGGCAGTGCAAAACCCTCTTTTGTTACCCTATTCCATGCTTGATTTTCATCTACAGTCCAGTCATCCACTTCTCTTCAGGCTTTTGTCTCCATCGTGCAGTTGAACCTAGCTTAGAAGCATTCCTCGCAGCGGTAGAGTTTGTTCACAAAGGTGTGCTTGCCTTGCTTCATCAGGTAGCTTCTGTGTGTGTGAAGTTGCTGTCTTTCCTCTAAGATGTCTTATAGCCATAGAAACCAAAGTCCTGCTGCCAAAACCAGCCGTGATCTGTTGGAGACATCCACTCCTGCCAGTGTGTCTGTCTTCCTGAGCGGCAGGATCCAGGGGAAGCAAAGGCTTGCGGTTGCTGGTCGTCTACACACTCCCTTTGTAGTGTAGTGGCTATAGAATAAGTTTATATGGAACAATAGGAGAAGCTGTGGGGGCTCCACATAGCAATCACAGATTCCCAGTTTAAAGATCATAACCTAATTAGTATGACAAATAATTTGTAGCAAGTATACGGTAACTTTTCAATTGCCTTTTCTTGCTACTTGGTTTTCTAGATTGACAAAGGATGTATATACATATGTATATATGCACACATATACACACTTTAAACAGGTTTGTTTGTGGGACTTGATTTATGTAATCAGTAAGAATATTAGGAAAACTCCATTTAAATATTATTTACTAGTTTATTTTTTTCCAAACAAAACTTGCATGTGCTATGGCTATAACAGAAAATGGTAAACTTGAAAAAAGTAATAATCCGTTTTCTCTATTAATGAAGGCAAAACCATGAGAAAGTGCGTGTACTGTGCATTATTTGCAGGCTGATCTCTTCCCTGGCTCTTTTTTCATACCAGTTTTTGGGGATCGGTAAAACTACTCAGTTCTTAAATCGTATGTACAGTTAAGCTGAAATTGACAATAGTTTTGAGAGATCATATATTGCATTCTCCTGGGAAACGTGGCCTGGAATTTTTAAAGATCAACTTTTCAAAAAAGCAAACATTCAAACCTCGGCATGGAGATTCAACTTGTACTTATGATTCCATATAACAGTCTTTCTGGTTGTTACCCACTAGTTTTGTGATGTGATTCTTGCCTTGTTTCAGGATTACAAAAAAGAAATTCTTTACTTGCCATGGTGTTTCTTCTTTTATTAATGGTTTGACTTTCCTATGTCAAGCATCCTTTGAAAGAAAGTTGCTGAAAGTAGGGCTTTGAATAAGGTTTAAGAACACCTGTACATAAGAAAGCTCCATCAAGCCTGGTATTGCATTCCTAATACAGACCGCTAGTCATGTAAGTTATGCAAGGAAATAATATGAAAAGATGGCATTAAAAAAATTATTGTTTTCTGCTCCGTTTTTCCAGGTTTTAACATTTAGTCGGTTGCTGGCTTCATTAAGCAGGGGGTGTAGATTGTTTTCTGCTTCGTTTTTCCAGGTTTTAACATTTAGTTGGTTGCTGGCTTCATTAAGCAGGGGGTGTAGCTGATCAATCTTATTTAAAACCTACCACTTAGGCATCTTTTCCATGAATTTTTCAAATCCTTTCTTAGTTTATAGTCTCTAAAGTTTGTTGTCTGCCAAATAATTTCATCAGTTAGCCTCTTCCCCTGCCCCCCCTGCCAATTGATAGCTTAACCATTCAGTATTCATTTTATGCAGAGTGTTTATTATTCGGTAGACTGCGTTCATATTGTCTTTCAGTAGTTGCTATCTACCAGGAGAGTCTCAATCTATTGAATCTCTCCTTTTGGAACTTGCCTAACTACTTAGCAGGTGTTTTCAGAGAGCTACCCACAATGATCAAGCTGTAATTTATAACCAGTGATTGTGCTTAAATACTTAGTATACTGTTATATCAATGTATTACTAGTAAAACTTACCACTTATCAGCAATCCCATTTTCTGATCACGTGACTGTATTGCACAGCATCTGATAAGACGGGACCATCTTGACCCTAATGGTAGTATTTTCCTACGCTGGTTTAAAAATGTCTGTTTGCAGCCGTGTAGTGCTTACTGTCTATTGAACCAGTTTTCTGTGAGGAAAACCTTTTTTCTTACTCCACATACCTTGGTTCCTTAAGTGCTTTTTAGGAAGCTTTTGGAAAATTTGAACATGCTGATCCTTATTCATGTTGACATTGACTTCCTTGGAGAATAGATTTGGCAGACGTAATTTCTGACCTTAAAAAAACATTTGAGCACTTCTGATGTATCACTTCAGTCCATTTGTTCACTAATTTTGTTTTCTGTTATGGTTTCTGCCCATTTCCCCAGTATAGAAGTAATTTACAGATCTGTAATTTCCTTTACCATTTGCTGAGAATCTTCTTCCTTTAAAAAGAAAGACAAGACATGTTGGACATCCTATTTTGCAGGTAGTTTAAGTAGTTCACCAGTTTAGTTTGTGAGTTCGTGTAGGTCTCTAATGTGAATACCACAGTGGCAACTTAGAATCAGAGAATCCTAGAATGGTTTGGGTTGGAAGGGACCTTTAAGGATCATCTAGTCCAACCCCCCTGCCATGATCAGGGACATCTTTCACTAGATCACGTTGCCCAAAGCTTCGTCCAGCCTAACCTTGAACACTGCCAATGATGGTGCATCCACAATTTTCTAGGTAACTGGTTCCAGTGTCTCACGTGGCAACTTAGAATCAGAGAATCCTAGAATGGTTTGGGTTGGAAGGGACCTTTAAGGATCATCTAGTCCAACCCCCCTGCCATGATCAGGGACATCTTTCACTAGATCACGTTGCCCAAAGCTTCGTCCAGCCTAACCTTGAACACTGCCAATGATGGTGCATCCACAATTTTCTAGGTAACTGGTTCCAGTGTCTCACCACCCTCATTCCGTCCAGCCTAACCTTGAACACTTCCAATGATGGTGCATCCACGAATTTCTAGGTAACTGGTTCCAGTGTCTCACCACCCTCATTGTAAAGAATTTCTTCCTTATGTCCAATCTAAAATGGGTTAGATTGAGTTAGGAGGGCTCACTGAAAGAGCTTTAAACTAGATTTGAAGGGAGAAAGGGATAAACTCAGGCTTACTAGACATAAGTCTAGGGATGGCATGCCAGTGTTTGAGGGATAATGTGCTAGGAAGGTCCGTTGGTCTGCCACCTCAGTGGAGGCAGGGGATGGAAATCGATATGGCAGCAAAGACACAAGGGTTACTGATGTGTTAGAAAGCACGAAAGCACCTGAGAATGGTGAATGGTCACGTAGGAATTAGGGCTTGTCCCTTGATAAAGGTGGCAGGGTCAGTAGCCCAACTGGAGTGCATCTACACCAATGCACGCAGCATGGGCAACAACCAGGAGGAGTTGGAAGCCATTGTGCACTGGAAAACTATGATGTAATTGCCATCATGGAAACATGGTGGGA
>NW_009633859.1:0-5959 GCF_000690535.1 Cariama cristata
GGGGGTGCTGGGAGGCTCTGGTGGGAGAGCTGGAGGCGAGGGGTTACCGCCTGGCTTTGCGGTGCTGCTGTTTGGTGCGGCGGAGGGCTTGGGAGCCGCTGCTCGGACTCCAGGAAGCTGCCCAGGCCTCCCAGCTGAAAAACAGGTATCACACGTTATACATCAGGATTTCCTTCCCACTCATCAGATGAAGCAGTGCAAAGAGCAAGCTCTTAATTGTCCCCCTCCCCAGTGTTCACCCTGGATGATTAAATCCTCCCAAAACATCTCGTATCCGACAGGTCGCCCCTGGTGTAACGGAGGGGCTTAGGAGGTAGTGTATTCCAGTGGGCACCAGGGAGTCTGCTCAGCTAGATGAGGATCTGCTGAGAGACCCTGCTCCCTGCCCTGCTCCTCAGTTTCTGCAAAATAGAAGAGTTTTAAGGAGAAGAGCCATCTGCTTGGAGGAATCGAGAGTCCTAGTGAAAAGGCCTCAAAGAACACAAGTAGATTGGCATGCATCAACTTGCATCCTTAAAGTTAAGTACTTGCGTAAGATTAAAAAATTCACACAAATGTTACATGGATACGATCCCATGGATACAAGCCAAGTTCTTAGAAGTAGTGCCTCAGAGGCTTTCCAGAAGGCAGAGTTCACGTTTCCTTTTCAACAGCAAATGCCCAACAACACTTGACCTTACAAAATGTATTTTCCTGAGTAAATGTCAAGGATTTTTCACAAAATGTCATAAAAGACATCTCATTCTGTATTCACATAGTCTGATAGGCATGATCATAGTTTTAAGAACAACTCAAAGTAGCTGCTGCAGCTGAACCTGTGTGAGGAAGCCCTGTCACAAGCAGTGCTGTGCATCTTAGGCTTGCCTTCCAGGAAAAACCAAAAACAAACGACCTGCAGGTAAAGCCAACTTCTGTTTTTCCTTGCAAATGCCTGCTTTGCTCTGCGCCACCTGAGCAGGCATCAGATGCGCAACATCGCCAGAGGTCATCTCTGTGACTCTAAAAGTCACCCCTCATTGATGCTGACACTTCTTGAGGTGAAAGCAGCAGTAGAGCTCCCACACATGCCTTCCTCCTATCTTCGTGAAGCAACAATAACCTTTTTCAGGTCAATAGATTACCTTGCTGGATCAAAGCTGTACTTTATAAAATCCAGAGCGCAAAAATCTTAAATAAGAATCTTTAACACAGCCTATAATACCATAGAAATACACGCTAATGGAGGAAGGAAATACGACTTCTTTGCCATTTGTGCTGAAGTTGATAAGCTCAGATTTCAATACTCTATTCAAGGCACAATTAAAAGTTTTCATCAAACTAATGTAAAAAGTCTCCATTAAAACTCTGTACAATCTATTCAATCTCTCTTCTAACCAGTGTAGAGAGATAGTTTACCATTTACATTTTAAGGAATAAGGCACCTGAGATGTAGAAAGATTGAGCCCTCCGTGCTCACATGATGAACTAAGGGTTCAGAAACAACCAATACAAATCAATCACTAAAGCTAACCCCAAGGTACTTTTATCCCAAATCACAGCTCACCCCAACTATTCTTTCATACAAATGAAGCCCTTACCTGGCACGTCCCTCTGGCCTGCTGGTCTGAGAACAGGAAAGCCACCAGCAAATAAGCCTCCCAGAGGCTGCTGAGAGCCACCTTTATTAATGCCTGAATTACCTCCATCTCTGTTAGTTCCTTTGGGTTCTGTTAAAAAGAACCAAAAAACCAGGGTCTATCAGGAAGTCATTTCATCCTTGCCCTCACACTGCCAAGACTTGGCATCAACAAACGTAGCCAAGACCAGACTCTTCCCTCTTTAAGCGGGCTCAGCAAGGAAAGTTACTGGTAATACAGTCAATTGCCATTACTCTCTGACCCGTATCTTGGAGCACAGCACCCTCTGGTGCTTTGTAATCTTGCATCAATGACGACACCAACAAGAAGTTGTGTTAGACAACATTAAATTTATGCTTCCAGAATTTTTTAGCATTTTTTGTTCTTTTTATCTAGTAAAGAACAATTCTTCTGCTGGAGCCAACAATTCCCACTTTAACAATTATTTTATTGAGAAACTCTCAAGGATTTCATCATTTGTGATTTTTTTTGGACAAGTAATGCCTATTAAGGTGATAGCCAGTTATAGACTTATTATGAAGTGTTAATAGTTGTCGATCTTAGAGCAGGCTGCAAGTTTAGAAAGTGTCCCCTCTCTGCATCCTAAAGCCATATGAAGACACAGATGCAGACTGAACTTCAAGCCTGCCCTTCAGTTAGAAAACTCTCCAGCTGACCTCCACAACTGAGGCTTCAGCAAAGCTCACCCAGGGACCTTACTCAGGAGCACATACTTACTTTCAATCTGTGGTGCACTGCGGTCATTGATTTGAGTCACTTTTCTTAAGCGAGTTCCCTGCTGGATATCAGCTAAGAGTGCGTTTCGTGCTTTTTGGTCTTCCTTTCGCAATTTGGGTACCTCTGAACTTGCCTGTTGACAAGAAAAGCATTAGATGGGAGGCACAGACAAAAAGGCATGCTTAGAAAGGACGCATAAGCAAACACGGGATAGAAGATTTGAAATAAACCATCCTTGGCAGCTGTCATTTCAAAGACTTTGAGTCAAATCAACAAGAACAGCATTCAGTTGTATAGGAGGCAGGAAAGCTGAAAGTTTAAATATAACACAAATCTAATACTAGTTGTGCTAATACTGTTGAAAGGAAATTAGGGGGCATCCTTAAATGAAATGTGACCTCTTGCTTGGCCATTTATGGTCTCTGTTCAACAGCTCCAGCTCTGACTGCCTCTCTTTGGCAGTTAGCTCTTTTCATGCTACTTACAATGCTTTACAACAAATATTTTATATGCCACCTTAGAATAACATTATAGAATCACAGAATGGTTTGGGTTGGAAGGGACCTTAAAGACCACCTAGTTCCAACCCCCCTGCCATGGGCAAGGACACCTTCCACCAGACCAGGTTGCTCAAAGCCCCACCCAGCCTGGCCTTGAACACTTCCAGGGATGGGGCATCCACAGCTTCTCTGGGCAACCTGTGCCACTGCCCACCCTCACCGGGAAGAATTTCTTCCTAATACCTAATCTAAATTCACCCTCTTCCAGTTTAAAGCCATCACCCCTCGTCTTATCGCTACATGTCCTTGTAGAAAGGGCATCTTTCTGTTTCATCCACTTTGTCTTAGGAAAGAAGACAGATAAATGCATACTGCACTTATATTTGAATGTGATCATTAACTAATTTAGACTCTCTCGCTGTATGAGAGATTTACACCAGTTTAAACAGACTGTCTTTAGAACAATACATATTATTACAACAATTATATTTTAGTAACTTTTCTAGCCTAACCAAGGTCCATAAATATAAAGTGAGGTTGTTGTTTAAAGTTTTGTAATAAAACCAAAAATTATTTTTATTCTTTATTCTTATTTCATCAAGTTTCCCTTTATTAAAAAAAAAAAAATCTTTAAAAAGTTTGGACGTTTTGCTTTCCTGAAACAGGTATAAACCAGCAAAGCTGTTATTTCTAAACCTATCATATGGTTAAAAGAGGGGAGTCTTCACATCAGAGGAGAAATGTGCTGCATGCTTCCACATCTACTGCAAATTCTCATAGGTTAGATAACTTCCTAAAGAGAACAAATACCATAGCCCTTAATTTTAGCATCATAGTCGTAATAAAGCAGAACAATACTGTCACACTTTAAAACAAAAAAACCAAGTTGGCAAAAGCATTCTGAAAGCAAAACAGAAACTTGAAAATACTTAACCAACTGCTGAATTAATAAAATGTCTAACTTGCTAATCCTAGATGAAGAGTGATACTGGTATGCTATTGCTTGTGGTTATTTTTATACTTGCTAAAAAACCAAGCAAGCTAGATTTGCAGGGCACACTAGATGGCACTCCAGATCGCTGCTAATGCCCGCTGCATTCCTGACACCTGATGTAAAAACTCGGAATTACCGTCTTCTGACTGGTACTGTAACCATATATTATTTAAAGATCTTAACAAAACCCCATTCTCTTAAGTAGTTTCCTAACTAGAAACAGTGCTGCCTGCCCTGGTGCTTTCAGGGCAGCGAGTCCCACTGCCAACTAAGACATTAACCCAGAAAAGCTGCCTATGTATGCGGCGTTAGACCACGTACCAGCCAGAAACGATTTCCACTCACATTTTCTACAAGTTCACAATACTTACTGTGAAAAATGGGAATACCATAACTGGAACAAGGGTGATTCCCCTTCTCACAAAAGCTTTTTACCAGTATCTTCAACTTCACGCCTCTCTACTCCCACTATGACTTTGCTGTAGCAGGACAACCAGGATCTAGAGGGATCTGATCAAGACCTATGTTTAAAATTAGATTCAGCAGCTGTCTTTTCGTTTCCGGGTTCAACTGTCCGTATATCATGCCAGCTGTCCACTTCACCTCCTCGATCTACTTCTCTGAGCAGATAGGCTATTGGAATATAAAGTGTTGATATCCAAACAGCTATTAGGCTAAAATACCCCACCTGT
This sequence comes from Cariama cristata, assembly GCF_000690535.1. Taxonomy (NCBI): domain Eukaryota; kingdom Metazoa; phylum Chordata; class Aves; order Cariamiformes; family Cariamidae; genus Cariama; species Cariama cristata. Next base: position 4,541 of record NW_009633859.1, read on the forward strand.
GGCAACTTGTATTTGCAAGTGACCTATGACTTGGTATCACTTTAACATGGCTAAGATATTAATTTGTTCACAATTTGTAGCATAAAAAAGCAGGAACACTATTCTGCAGGCTCATAATGCAGCATAATGAGCTGCCTTTCTCTCACTATAGATCTCCTTATTCCAAGCACAGCTCCATCCCATGTCCCAGCTGTTTCTTCTTCCTCCTCCTGTACGTAAGAGATACAATCTTCCATGGCCAGCCTGGTGGACTCGGGTGATTGATTAGCTGCTGAGTAGCTTGATACGGATTCTCTTTTTCCATTACAAGGTCAAGATGGTCTGGGGTGTAGTGTTGCCTGGTTGCACAGCAGTCAGAGCTCCTTTGGATTTCTTGTTTGCTGCCTGCACTCCCAAGGCCAGTGACAATTCTTGTCAAGAATCATTTCACCAGGTAAGGGTCTCACCTACTCATCTACTGGTGTCCTGCGTTTGCAAATTCCTGTTTTTACCATATTGCTTTTTGATACACAATCAGAAACGAACCTTCCTTCCTTTGATTAAGAAATTAATCTGGGATTCACACTCATGCTATCCCTGCAATCCGTAGCACAAGAACAGATACTAAATGTTCAAGTAGTGTATCAAGAGAAAAAATTTAAAAGGAACTCTTAGGGGTGCCAAATCTTCAATCCCGATCACATGCAATAGAAGTGTTTCAGCAATTTGAGTCATGGAAGAAAAACAGCAGCAAGACAAAAGATGTAATTCTTCGGCTACTTTCTACCCCACCATCTGCAGGGCAGCCTCATTTATTTACAAAAAGAGAATCATCTCAATCTTTCAATGAAAATCAGAAGGGAAGTGGAGAAGAATGTGAAGATCATTTGTTTTATCAGATGCCAGAGCTGCCTCAGGTAACAGAGTGAAATTAAATTCCATACTTTATTTACATGAATTGGTAAGGGAACAGTGGGTTCTCATTACCTTAGTAACCACCAGGTTATTCTGCTACTATTTCAGACACAAAGAATGGCACATCCAATACATACTTGGAAACAGAACCGAACAAACCACACATGTAAATAGCCTGAACATAAGAGAACTACTCCCTTTTCTTCTCACCAAACTCCACTACTTTTATCTTCTTCAGTGTCCTGAATTACACGCCTAGCTATGCCATTCAGTCAGGTAGAGGATCAATGTTTGGGCTACCTGAGAGGTCACCAAAGTACCTGTAAACAGGAAAATACCATCAAATCACAACATTTAGAGTGATGTTCCAGAGTGTAAATCATCAGTAATGGAAATAAACATTCAAAATTTGCAGCTGATAACTCAGACTGGCAGAGAAATGGACAGCACAGTTATGGAAAGAGATCCAAATGACTACAACTTGAAGCCATCTGAAAAGAACAAACTAAAACATGCTCCTCCACC
>NW_009633859.1:5972-16980 GCF_000690535.1 Cariama cristata
AGGGGGGGAAAGGGGCAGGGGGGGGGGAAGAAAAAAAAAAAAAAAAGAAGATGCACAATATACAAATGTCAAATGTAAAACTGAAAATAACTGGATGAAAAGTTCTGGCCATACCTCTGAAACGAAAGCCTGCACCCAGAGTGCCAGAAGCCTGAACCTGGCAGTGGGCTCCAGCAGTGAGCCTGCATGAGCAAGTGTGCCTCAGCTCCTAGCACAGTGCTGTGGCAAGGGGGGATAGCATACTCCTCTGATGTATTTTTATGCTTTCAGAAAAAGTAATGTGAGCAAAAATGGAATTACAAGTTCAGTTCTGGTCTCCAGATCTTTAAAATTATGTTGAAAAACCTGGAGATGCACAGGAAAGAGCCAACGTATTCAAAAAGCTGGAGGAAACAGTTCAGATTTTAGCAGCTCAGCCTGGTCCATCAGCCCTGACGTCTATCTGAGGGGTGGTTTGCCTGCACAACCCACAAACCTTTACAGGGAAATGATGGTGAGGACTTGGGCAGCAGAGAGAGGTATTTGGTGAGTTAATGTAAGACACAGCCAGACAAAATCTGATGAGAAAGCAGCATGTATGGAAGCAGCGAGACTGACTGTTCCCCGCAGCAAAGGGCTGCGGACGGCAGCAGACAATCAATTGCTTGGTTTTCAGATCAAGGCTGGATCCTCTCTGGCAGAACAGGTTTTTTTGTGAAGCCCAAGTCATTGGGCTCCATACAGAGTTACATGCCGACACGCAAGACCGTGCAGCGGGGAGGTAGCCAGTGGCTTGTAACAGTTTCTTCCAGTTATGAGTTCTGTGAAAGTGAATCATTTTGTTTTGGAGAACAACTCTGTTTACACTGCAGATATGGACCACGACAGGTTTGGCCCTGAATAATCACCCCAAACTGGGTTGTATCAGACAGATTAAGAGCTGAGAGACTTTTTAAAGGAAAACAGACTGAAATCCATGGCAATGAGCTCCATTTCTGGGTATGTTACTGCTGTGATATTTGCATCACCTTGGGAAAGTCACTTTACATCTTGCAAGACAGATGGGAGCAGCGACCTACCCTCTGGGCTCCTAGGATGCTTAAATATTTAAGATGGATACGTGCTCAGATACTAAAATGATGTAAATGCAGAAGGCACCAGGCATTTGAAAAATAGTACCACTAATTATTGTCGTTCAGATTTTAAAGAGCACCCTTGCACACAGAAAAGGGGAAATCCTCTGGACTCTGGGCAGGTAGTTTAGGTCACAGTGGATGCATACACTGTCCCATAAACGGGTTATATTTACTCTGATTTTTAAATATGCGCTTTACTGAATTTGCAAAATACTTCAGGGTAGTGTAGGTCTTCATAAACATGACAGTTGCAGCAAAAAATGTATCTCCAGCCTCCTGGACAATCCAGTAGCCAGGCAGTCGCAGACCTTTGTTTCAGAATAAACCCATCAGCTGATGGGCAAAGAGGATTCAGTAGTCCAGCTCCATAATAGGTAGGAGCCATAAGTAAAATGAAATGCAGCACAATTCCATCCAAAGGCACTACATTCTCTTTTATTTCAGAGAACTTACAGTATTATTTATACTCCTAACACGTAATGAACTGTATCATCACAGATTCCCCTTCCTGGTCACTTTTTATAGGAAATATCGGGAAAACAGCTATGTAGAAAATTTATTGATTTATCTGAACTAGATAAAAAAAACTAAACCAAAAAAAGAAGTCAAAATACATTTAGCTTATCCCTAATATCTATTTGGTGAGACATATAATAATAAAATAAAAAAAATCAATCAATTTGACATGCAGTATTTTTTCATGGGCACAAAGGGAGCTCTCTCTGTTGCTATTTCATTTACTTCTATGAATCTGGTGTCAATCACCCTTCCTCTCTCCCATGCCCAATTTTTTCCCCCTAGACAAAAAAAAGGATTCAATGCAGAGATCAAACACAGATACTGGCAGAAGGCATAAGCAGTGTATATTTTAGTAAAAGAAGAGTTTGAGGACACCCCTTAACAAACTTTTACTTTCGTAATATTTTTACCTGCCATGCTCAGCCAAATCCGCACAAATGTGGGCTGAGGCAAGGGATCTTCACCAATGCAGCCCCAGGTTTGCCTTTTAAGGAAGGGAAAGACGTTGCAGCAAGATAAAGAAGGATGAACAGAAAGCTCTAGGATAAGGGATACTTGATCAGAGACACACACATTCACGAAAAAAAGTTCCTGGGCCAGTCCTGGCCTTCTCTGGTATCCAATCGGACATGATTCAGAGACCAAACTTAAACTAAGAAATGCAGAAGAAAAAGTCTACAGACATGAAAATGGACAATTCAAACCAGCACGCAGAACAGCAGACAGGGCAAAACCGGCAATAGCTGTATAAGCAATGCAGTGAGTAATGTGGTAGCACCAAGTCTGGCCGAAGAAACCGTGCATCAACAGTGAGAGACAACTGAAACATCTAAACCTTAATTCAAGGACCTGAAAAGCATTAGAAGAGCCTGAACAACTGGAAATATAATACAAACCCCCAAATATTATTCCTATATTAACAATAACTGGAATCCTGGTGTAGACAAATATGAATTGTTCAAGAAAGAGGACAATAAAGATGAGGCTAGCTGTGTAACGCTGTACGGGCGTCATGTCAGAGATGGCTAAGAATACTGAGAGGAAAACACAGCTTGTTTGGGGTTGGCAAATCATCTGAGGAAGGATGATGAGTGTTCTCACCACCCATATGGCACAGTAAGGCTCTCCAAATAGGAGAGCAGGGAGGGAGAGATGATGACTGGATCTCCAGCCAGCCATAAAGCTCTTGCTCCTTTGAAACAAAGTGTCAGGCACAGGGTTGGTACTCACAACAGTCTTGAAGGGAACAGACAGAGTAAGGGGCCTTAAGGGGCAACATCCTGCTAAAAAACCCTTCTGGCAACACTGATGATGAAAAAGAGTGGACCAAGAAAAGGGGAGACCTGCTTGTAGAGCAACTTACTCTATAACTTCCTTCTACTTAACCACAAGCTGCTGACAAAAAGTGTTCCATAAAGAGATCCGTGTAACCATCAGGATTAATGTATTTAAATTAATTCAACCCTTAAAAACTGCATCCTTTTCAAAACCAGAACTGACAGAAAAAAAAATAATATTGATTGTAAGATGCCAGAATGTTCTAACAAACTACAATGTTGTAACTTTTTATTAAAAGAATGAGGTTGTTTTGGAACAAGGCAGAATATGGAAGATGAACAGAAATCTCAGTGTAAGCTGGCCAGTATGACTTCCTTGACATAGCATAGGATTATAAAGTCATCTCTGCATTTGTAGCCCAATGTGAAACCCGAAACACCAGAGGAACTAGTTTTCCCAAGATCAATCCACTATTACTAGATCAGAATTATGCCAAGAATTCATTATTTTATATTTGCAGCAGAAGCAGTTTGCCCAGCAGGCAAGAGCATTGCTTTTACAAAGAATTCTCAAAGTGGCACCTAAAGCCTCCCCCAGGAATGTGCTGAGAAATGCAACTGGAACGACAAGCAGGAGCTTATTAAAATAATAAAATAAGCTCAGTTTCCAGAAAGTCACAAACAGAAGTACAATAGAGAAAAATATTGTCATCCTTCTTGCATTTATTTTAAATATGCAGCAGGTGTGGTTTCACTCATGCACTGTCAAACACAAACCAAAATAATCAAAACAATCCCTTCTTCCAGCTTAAGGAAAAATCCAACAAGTCTCAACAACAAAGCATAAGACTTCTTTTATATTAAATATTTCAAACTGTTCCATTTATAAAGAAGCTTGCGAGATCTGGTATGTGTGAGTTTTGGTTCATCTATTCACAATAGAGCCTCGACCTCCGATTTAAAGCTTTTTAATTATAGGAAATCTCGCCACAGTCCAAGACTCCACCTGCAGAGTCAATCACAAGATCAGAGCCGCTTCTTGTGTTTCTGCTGTGTAGCATAGGATGAAACTAATTAATTATTGGCACTTGGTCTACCTGGGTAAACAAGGCAATCTCTCAGCCTTCTAACAAGCTGAGCTTCAAACACTTCCCATGCGAGGGGTCGCTCTCCAGCCAACTTTTCTGAGGGAACCCACACAAGGGGACCTGCCAAATAGTTTCCTGGCAGCTAATGAAGTAATTGTTTCAAGAGAATGAGAGGACCAGCATTTCATGATTCCATCTACACCCAGCTCAACAATGATTAACCATGATCTCGGTCTCCATCGCACAAAGTTCTGCAATCTGAACCTGCTGGGTTCAAAAGGTCATCGAGCAATGTGTGTACTTAGATAGGCTGTGTCTACACCAGCCTTGTTCCTCAACTGCTAGTAAGGGAAGTACCGTGCAAAAGTTGCTACAGATCTCTTCCCAGCGTTTTAGCCACCGCCTACTCCTGGCATTAGTCCCAAATAATGAGGCGTTTCAGTTGTTAGTAGAGCCCAGTGTCTGCTCTGTACTAGCATCTACCTGCTGGAAGCATACCAGCAGACACAATGACAAGAAATAAAAGATAAAAAAATAGCATAGCAGGAGTTACCGTCTTTTACATCTATATTCCAGTGCGCATTTCAAACACCACCAGTAATCAACACCACTGCACCCAATAAAACCCTCTTCACTTTATGTTAGCACCACTCCATCAAACAATGTAAAATCTTGTATACTTAAAGGTTCAATTGCTCCTGCTACAAACGGAGCAGTGGGCTTATTAACAAGGGTGTACTTAAAGTTTTCCAGTGTGGGTTGCCAAATTTCTGTACCTGAATGAGAAAACGCAACAGAATCAATATGGTGATTTATACCTGCTGAGCCATTTAACTTGTCTGTGAGCATTTAACTTTCTGACACCCACATTTTAAACATAAATTCTGGCTGTTCTTTCACTAAAAGAAAATATGCAGTAACAGAAGCCACCAAAATGGAGGTAGTATGAAATCAAGATTACTCTAGAAGTGTTTCCCAGCAGTTGAGAAAGATCGCAAGTCAGATACCAAAAATACCCTGAGACTGGCTTCAAAAAATAATTTTGAACTTCACCTTCTGATTTCTAAATTTTTGGGATTCAAAGTCCCAAGATTTCCTCTTCATCAATGAAAACAGAAGCGACAATCCTTACCATAAACAAGAACACCCGAGGCTCTGGCATTGCAATGAAAATGTCAAACAGCACAAGGCTGAAAATACTGCTGTGGGAGCTGGTGACACTACCGCTGTTTATTCTTTCTGTCTACCATAGCAAGGTCCCCAGAATGACAAGGACTACTATGAGTAGTGATAGCAAAATATTCAATATGTGACAACCTACATGTATCATGATTTAATCTCATTCTGTTCTAAGAATGCTAGGCCTTTCTCCTACCTATTACCTGTGTAGAAGCTACTGATCGTTCTGAAATGCCTTTCAGCATCCATGCAAAATTCTGGTCAGCCCACGATAGGAGAATAGTGAGAAACTAACATTTCTTCCAATGTCACCTTCCAGCCATGCAGAGAAGTCCAACTCAAGTATCGCTATAATTCTGGGTTCTCTTTTAATTAAAAGTCTGCAAGTGTAATATTAATTGACAGATGGAATTTAATAGGTAGCCACTGCATTTTTCAGGGCAGTATTACCTTGTGATTAGAATGGTAAATTAACCTATTAGCTCTCTGTAGCTAGGCTGCTTCTAGTACCTGGGCTTGATCATTTACAGCTGGTACCTCTGCAACAAGCTGCAATTTCCATACTTTTATATGGAAAATTATACAGGTGAAAAACAGACAGCAAGAATAAGAAAAATATATTTAAGTGTTTTCCATTCCATTCAAACACACACAACACATGACATTACTGCAAAACAAAACTCACCACCTAAATACATTAAAAGTGGTGACCTAAGAGATCTCAAGTAGAGCATTCAAGAAGATTAGCACATAGGAATATATGCAGTACATGCCCCTGTACCTGTCCAGATGAAACACAGGGAGCAATGTCAACCTAGTATTTATGCTTTTGTTACATCTTCCCCACCTTTCATAGCTCCCACTTACCCTTTCTGCATTTGTTGACTACAAGAGTAGAAGGCTACAGCAGCAACACCTTGAGATGCCACAGTTATGCAATAACACATTTTCCACTATCTGAAAATTAAGTCCCATAAACCACACAAAGACATAACATTTTTTCTACCTAACTGCCTCTCACTTCTTTATCAAAGCAAACTGGCGTGAGATGTGATACATTATTAAAACACTATAAATCAGTTTCCTTTATTTTGGCTGGAACAAAGCACTCTCAAAAGTTTAAGCTGCACTTTGCCCAGCCCTTAGCACAGTCTGTATGATGGCCAGTTGTCAACAAGATTACCAAGCCTGCACTCTCTCTTGCTCAGCTATGTTTTACCTATCAGCAACAAATATTATGATTTAGTATCTCCTGACTTAGGGACTTCACGACAAAACACTAAATATGATCTCACAGCTCACATAAAATTTTAATAAACACATTCCTGCATATTTTGTAATTGGCACTATGCATGATTCTGTTCTTTCAGTGTTACGCTTTCACGTCTAGGGGTCTGAATGAAAACTTGAGAAATTACCTTAATTTTTACAATAAATAATTAGCAAGCACGCACACACATTTATGCATACATATACTTGTATGTGCACATTCTCTCATATTATATTCGGTAAGACCAAATCAAAATACCATAAATCATCATTATCTTCAGCCAAGCTGTTTTACATACGTTGTTTTTTCTCTTTCCAAAGAACAGCAGTGCTAAATGTCACAGGAGCAAAACCAACTCCCACACAACTTCAGATAAGTACTGTAGATCTCTGAATTTCTTCGGAGGGTTGAAGGAAACAACTCAAGGAGGTTTGCACTCTGACAACTGCATTAAGGAGGGAGAAAAAATCATCCCCCCAAAGAAAACTATCAGTTGGTGTTTTTCCTTAACATTGGAAATCCTACCTCTGTGTAAATTATGCATTTATCACAGTGTTATATCACAAGGAATTGTTTTTCTATTACAAGAGTGGAAAATAAGGTCAGAATAACAAACTTGGTAAACACTGACATATGTTTATCTACAACAGAAATTCTATTTATTTTCTTTTTTTAAGCCAAATAACAGTGATTAATGATTACATTAAGATTAATCTACATGCCAGTCTAGCATTCAGCATTATTTCAAGTTTCACATTTCTCTCACTGAAGTAAGCATATTCCCTTCTTCTCCAGCTCTCCTAGTTTGCAGTATGCCAATAAGGCAAATAAACTCCTGGTGCTAATTTACTGGCTTTAATCATCTGATCCATTGTGATTTGGGGAGTTAATTTCTATGCTAAGACTTTAATAATAACAATTCTAAAAAGAATAAAAGTATTTTCTTAAACTCCACAAACATACAATTTGTTAAACAAACATCTCTGAACAAGGCACAACCCAGCAGGGCTGCTACACATCCACACTTCCTTCAATATTAACATTTTAATAGGTGCTGATTGATCATAACATTAGGAATTCAGATGTACAGACAAAAGGCTGCACAGCATTGAGCAGCCTTCACTGCATGTAAAAACTGAACATGGTTTATCAAAGCAAAATTCTCTCTTGATCCTCTCTTGGGAGATGAAGCAGAGAAAATTTTTAATCAGTCTCAGTGGTGGTATCTACTTCAGGAAACATGACAAACCAAAATTAACCAGAATGCCTCATATGCCAACCTAAAAGGCAAGAGGGGTAAAAGAAAGAGAGAGGAGATAAAAAGAAGTTTTTCAGGAGCAGAAAGTTTTTAAAAAAATAAATAAAAAACCCCCAACACCCTCCCCTCAAAAAACAGCAACAAAAAACTATGAAAAAACCCACCTTATGTGACACTTATATGCCTATAAAATTGAAAGAGCTTTAGAACAAACGTCCTAATGGCTCCTTTCTAAGTTTCCTTTATTAGGGTAGAGGGAGAAAGGCAAAGAGAAAAGATCTGAATTTTATAAGCCAGCACCAGAAAATATATTGGGGCACAGTTTTATTCTGCCTCCTCATCCCTCTCATCATTATCTATGACCCCCAGAAGGCAGGCATTTGACGACACACTCAATTAATCCAATTAGCTATATTTACATTTTGACTCAGCCACCTACATTTGCTCCTGCAAATATCCTACCATTCCCTCCTGAAAAAGCCACTTCACTTTCTTTTAAGTATACTCTAACAGCCAGTAGCTTCTCAGCTGTTGGGCACAGGTGGCTCCTACCATGTCTTAAATACCATCTCCAAATCTCTTTAGTATTGCCTTGCAACAACTTTTGTGAGCAGAATTCAGTATGAGTACTTCCAGAATATCTGCAAGGCCAAAATCTTTGAAAATGGTAGGAAAGAACCTAACTTTCTTCCGCCTTAAGAGGGAGTTACCAGTACAAAAAAGCCAAAGTGCCAACAGTGCTTTGGATTTCAATGAAGTAAGGACCACAAAATCATTTGGGATCATGCCTCATAATACTCATTAAGAAAATGTGCAGAAAAAAGATAATGTGGTGACTTCTACTAAAAATCTCCTAATAATGAAAGCAAGAAGAATGTATGGCTATTATCCATATAATTAGAAAAACAAGACAAGTCTATGGTACCCATGCAATGGCATCATGCAAAACAACAGGATTCTAAAACCTCAACCTATGCACAGACGTTTCTCTTTTAACATAAATCAAGGAAGTTTAACTAGTGGCTCGCCTGCATATCAATAGCGAAATTAAAACCCTAACTTTTAATTGCTAACATGTAAATGTTACTCTCGTTCAATTATATCAGTACAATAAAAATCACAGTGCTGTTTACTTTGGAACGTTTCCAGGTGTTGGCCAAATAAAACTTATTTGTTTTGAAGGTTTTCCTTAAAGCTAAGTGCCTGTTAGAATGTTTTTCTTCTTCCATCCTCTAACAGTAGATTTAGCAGCTGTAACAACAGCTGGACAGTTTAGTAGCTGTAAAAGACAGATGCCAATTTCTACAAAATAGCTTCCTAGTAGAAGAAAATAGGGTCTGTAGCAAGTTTTCATGGGTTCCCCAATTATAAGATTTTACTCTGCAACTTGGTACCAACTGGAGAGCTGACTCTTATACTGGGCTTCTGCTGAACTCACCAGGCAGACTACAGATTCTCTCAAAGTTATCCCTCTCTCATTCAGTTTGGGCAGGGAAAAATCCTTTCGCTATTACAGAAAAAACAATGTTCTGCCATGTTATTTTACTAAGTCTTTATGTTGGTCCATGTGCTCTTTTTAGTGTCAACATGTATTAAAAGAAAGGCTTTAATATCAGACATTAATTAGAAATACATTTAGTTTGTATCAGATCACCAAGATAAAACTGACTCTCAATTCTGTATGTCTTACGCACAAAAGATCATATTTGAAATAAAATGATCTAACTAAAATATAGAAGTACAGTATAAGCCTTCTTGTATCAAAACCCTATCATAGTAGTAGTTTTAGTCATCAGAAAAGGAAGGGAAACAAAAAACCCCAAACTTGTTCATACCAGTCCTTCAGTGTCCTCTTAGGTTTCTCAAGTCATTTACAATTGCCATACGTTTGAGGAATCTAAAAATGTCTCTAGATACTTTACTGAGCTAAATTTATTAGGACAAGAACACTTGCAGCTTCTGTTGACTTCAATTGCAGTTGTGGGCATTAAGTTGCTCACAGAATTCAGCCCACTTATTTCAGCATCTACCTGCAGGTTGTGTACCAACCCAGAAGAGCTGCTAATTGAAAACACTGCTCATGGTGCCCAAAGTTAGAACAGAATGATGAAAGGAATCAAGCACTGCTTATGTCACGTGCTGTCTTTGTCTTCCTCCTCTTCATCTCCACAATTCATGGAAAGTTTTACAAAATGGTTCAGTCTGCAAAGTAGCAGAGAGAAACATGCAAGGAAACATCCTTCTGGAAGACGATAACATAAGAACATTATCAAACAAAATCAACAGACCTTCATGGGAACAAAACAGGCAGAGATGCCAGAGAAGGCAAGGGAGAAATAATGTTCTTAAAAAAAAATAAAAAATTTGCAGTACATTTGAAGTATCACGTACTGTTTTGCTACAGGGACTAACATACATGCAAATAAGTACTGCAGTGACAGAAAAATATATGAAAAAAAGCCAAGAGAGCTTTTATGTCTTGAATACAACCATGCCAGGTTTCAGTATTTCAAAAACAGACTAAGAATTTCAATGCAGAAACGGGCTATGAACAAATGATTGCAGAACACAAAGAATGACTTAAACATGTTTTATCATAGGTACAATAATTGATTGTGAAGGTATGAAAATTAATACCCTGAAACTCCACTCGGAGCATCCTCCTCTTATTGCAAATATGCTGGCAGGGCACATGTTCTGCTTCATGACACACACTGTAATGATCTGTTACAAGCAGTAATTGTTCCTGCACATGTATAAAAGCATATTGTGCTGTATCCCCAAGGAAGATGGCATGTGCTGGAAAGAGCAACACCTACAGCGGAACACTGTGAGTCTTAACTGAAGCTGTAAGAAAGAGGATGAAGAAATTAGCACTTACCACCTGCACATTACCAATACAAAAATGAGCTCCCTAGGGCTGGAGAAGTATTCACAAATGCTAAATTCTTACCATATGCACTCTAATGCAATCGTCTCCAAACTTTCTGCTCCTGCACCCCGAGCAGTAAAAAAATTTTGGAGCATGCAACTAGTATATGTATATTTATTTATTTATAAATTATACACATGTATGACAGAAGTTCTAATCTTTTCTTCCCGCACCCCAATGGATCGTCTCATGCACCCCAGTCTAGAGACCACTGCTCTAACGAACAGAAGAACAAAAGCCAGCAAAACAAGCATCTGCCCCAGATATTTGCTATGAATATCCATGCAAAAATTCTGGGGGCTCTGAGCTGGCTGCTATAGCTAAGCTTTTGCTAAAAGAGATGAAAAGTCAATCTTACCAGAGGCGGGGG
>NW_009633859.1:17064-31155 GCF_000690535.1 Cariama cristata
GTGGCACAGGCATCCGTTAAGATTTCTAGCTTCACAGAGTTATGAAAAATACAGCCAAAGTCTATGTCCTTGAGGGGAAGGAAGGGGGGAGAAAGAAAAGTGGGAAAATAAAAAGAAAGAAAAAAAAAAAAAGAATGTGTTTATACACTGCAAGCTGAAGATCAGCCAAATTTCTAGCTCTCAGCAGACTGAGGACTTTTATACTGCACTGCTTCCAAAACTACAGTACGAACAGCCTCATTATAGTTATCTGATGACAACATTCATCGAAAGAGCAAGCTCACAGATCTGGACAAGTGCCATAAATACCAAATGCATAGATGCCAGCCTGTCCAGCTGTAACTATTACGCCTTGCCTTAATCTAGCCCATAACCCTGAAATGCAATTCTGCAGAGAACAAATCAGAGTCAATCACATGTAAATACTCCTGCTGAGACAAAAAACTCCGTTGACTTTAAGCCAGAGGTTTGCTGCTCTAAGGACAGAGTAAGGAACTTTCTAAGGTTGACTGGACTTGCTCCAATGTTAAAAAGAAAGAAAGACAGACATGATTGAATAATAAATTAAGAAATAATTCTACAAATTAAAGCTTCTATTACCAAATGACAGTACATAAGGACCAGACATTTCAAGTATTAGTCACATGTGTTTTTCATGCCATTTTAAGATGTTAACCTTTCACAATTCTTTAGTAATACAGTGACGAAAAAGACACATATCTTCCAACAAAAGCTATATGCTTTTTTTCTTTTTTAAATCTCCTGCAGAATGACGGTGCATCACTCACTGATTTTCATCTCTAACCCAGCCCCCAGCATGATTGCATCCCCTCTCAGTCTGAAGTCACCTGTAAAGTTAACAAGCAACCCCTGTATTTCATCAGTAAAATTGCAAATGAAAGTACTAGGCAGTGCCCCAGAGAGCCCTCTGCAAACCATACTTGATAACTTCTTTTACGTTGATAGTGACTCAGATAAATACTCTGAACATGGTTTTACATCTAGTTTTATGTCCATCATGTCATGACTGTCTTCTGTCACGGAAAACAGTATAAAAAGCCCTACAATAACATAAAATATTACATCTGCTATTTCTTTCTTTTCTATAAGGTTTTATCTAAGCAGGAAGTTACATTGATTTGACACATTTGCTCTTTATACATCACTGTTGATGATAATTTGTTCTCCTGTCTCCTCCAAGCATTTAGAAACATTTTACTCATTTTTTATGTTTTCCTAGAAATTGACATTAATTTGAAAGGACCACAATTCCCAGGCCCTGTTCCCCTCATCCCTCCCTTCTTTTTTTTAAAAGCAGGCACTCTATGCTTTTCCAGCTGTTTGAAACCTTTTGGTAAAGTAATTTAAGAATCACCTGTGTAAGCAGGAGGCATGAGACAGTTAAATCTGGAGAACTTCAGGAGAGAAGACAAGACAGAAGTGAGGCAAGTTACGATCTTTAGGGGAATACTTGGCTGTTTTGTTATGGAGGGACAGATTAGAAGAGGCAATGAAGTTAAAGCATACATGGAGGCTTGTCCACTTCCTACCTAGTGTACGTGAACAATATCCAGATAATATCCCAGTATTTGCCTTCTGCTGTATCTTGTAAAATACTTTATGGGAGACCAATCAAAAATTAAATATGCAGAGCCTCTGCAACACTTGCTTTCACCCTTGAGAAATTGCTCTGTAAAGGACTAACATATCACTCTGGAGCTGTAACAGAATTGGTTACAACCACTTTAATAATGGCTTAATGAAGCTTTCCCAGAAAGCTGGCATCGCAGCATCTCCACCATTCCACCCTGATTGTTGCCCTATGCAAAAAGCTATTATCAGAAGATATCTCTTTTCCTCAATTAAGTCATTCAAAAACACAGACATAAGGAGAATGAGTCTTCCCTGCTAATAATATGTTTCGTGTTAGTATCTTCCTACCCTGCAATACAGGCCTTTTGTCTTCATTAACGATTTAGATTGGGAAATATGTTCTTAGTCAAATTAGAAAAAAATACAACCCGTGCTTCTGTGGCAGACCATGTGCGTGGCAGCAGGAGGTAAAGCATGCTGGAGGCGAGCAGCAGTGGGAGAAAGGAAATGGGAATCGGCTCTTGGTATTAAGAAGTCACAATCTAAAATGCAATTTGATGACTTTTCCACCTGCCTCTCTCATCAATCCCTGCCCCAGCACCTGTTCGTCCAAGTGGTGCAGCCTGTGTTCCAGGACCAGAAATTGTGTGGCCACCTACAATGCAAAATTCAGTGCAGAGGAAGTGTTCACTTCACCATGTATCCCTCTCCCCTATCCTGAATTCTCTCGTCCAGTGACAGAGGAGAAGAATGCATTTTGGGGGGCTATAAGACACTGCCTTTGAATGAAATACCAGAGACACCTTATAGCTTTCCTCCCATGCTGTTTCAAATCCTCTACAAATGAACTGTCTTACAGAAAATTCTGTGTATGTGCCTTCCTTTCTCTCTTATCACAAATTCAGAGCCTCAATATCCTGACCTTGGCATGCTTTTGTGCATACAGTCCAATCTCTATGTTTTTCATACCAGTACTATTACAGTGTGAAGATGACCACATCTAACACCTACACAATGAAGAACGATGTTCCACATAAGGGTTCTATTTGTTCAAGAGGGCTCTGGAAGAAGGAGTACTGTCATTCACACAAGCAGACACTAATAGCAAAGAACTGTATGTAGATAAAGGTCAGCACCTTCAAACTAGCTTACAATAAAAAAAATTGGCTCTTAAAATTCAGTCATAACTACACGATCTACACATTTTAATAAGTAGGACTGGCTATGAGAACTTCTTTTGTATTACTGCACCTATCTCACTTACATGGTTTATATCTAAAAAAAATTATGAAGAAGAATGCAACACTTTCAATATATCAACACACGTTATTTGAAGGCCTCTATCCCTCGGTTAAAGGCTCTATTTCCTTTGCCTCTGTCTCACCCCATTAACTTGCTAGTTAAAATATCGTTGGCAATTTCAGACAATAGCTTCAGAACATGCCAGGGTTATGGATTTGCACATTATAAGCTAAATCAATTCTAAATTAAAACCAAAAAATGAGTATCACGTCGATCAGTTCTAGTGTCTGTTAAGAGACAGAGAAGAGGGAAATGCCACGAAGGGTCCTTAAGGCACATGTGTCCTTTCTCCTCTCCTCTAAATATACATATTTATAATTGGAAAAGAGGAGGCTGAACTATCCCCAAGGGACAGAAATAAAAAGATACAGTTTAAAAAGTTGGCAATAGGTGGAGGGGAGAAGCCTGTGTCTTTAGCCTTAGTTTTCTCAGGCAAAAAGCCATGTAAATCTTCCCTTGACTTCCACATCATAGAACAGAATCAGGCCCAACAATTGCAGAATTTATTGCAAAAAAAGGAAAATCCCAAACCCTGCCTTTTCTAGTCCACCTCCCTACCAAAGCAAGGTTGTACATTTTTTTCAGTGCTTTCTGAGTTCTAATTTTAGGTGTCCCAAATAATGTGGCTTGTATTATTCCCCTTGGGAAGATCTTTCACAGTCAAATAACTCTCATAGTTCAGATTACCTGACACTCAGCCTAATTTCTCCTTTTCTTAGTTGATCCCATTTGCACTCCACTGCAGATGACTCTACCTTCTACCAAGCAAAATAGTTTCTCCTACCCCTCAGCATCAGCTTTGTGAAATATAAGAATTATAATTCAGAAGTATATTTACCAGGACTAGTTATACTTTTAGAGCTGTTTTACTTCCTACAAGTCATCCCATCAGTCAGTGAACATTATTACTGTTCTCTGATCTTAAAACAATTGGCCTTTTTTTGTTCTCTTGGTAAGGGTAATTTTAAAACTGGTAATTTCAGGTGTCACAGCTTGTTCCTTGCTTCTTCTCACAGTGCTTGCTTGAATAGCAGCTGGGTTTAAGAACCACAGTGCAGTCCTCAATGTAGAACTCAAGCTCCAAATTTCTGAAGGCCCGAATAAAGTCTTCACCCAAACTTTCATTTTGAAGTGCCAGACAAGACAGAACAGGTGCAGATCTTTCTTCTTGACAGACTGCTCTCTCAGTCCTGTACTGGATTCACCTGTGGGAAACTCAATACCTCTGCCTAAGCTTCTGTGTAGATTTGGTCTCACCTTGCCCAGCTACCAGATATACACAAGCTCTGACCCAAGCACTTCCCAAAGGTCTCCTTCTAAAGCGTCACTGCCACAGTGCTGGTCTCACACTAAGACAAAGTCCTGCTGGGACCACAGAGCCACACTAAGAAACAACGTGGGTTTTGGACAGCAGCTGAGGTGTCTCCTGCCACACTGATGCACAACAGAACCACCACAGGTCTGTCTGCAATGGCTATGCAAAAATACCTTCACCCATCACGGAAAGGGAAGGCATGAAACAAATGTACCTTCAATTTAGAACAGTATCTAGAAAGGGGAAAGACAGAGGAAAAAAAAAAAAATCACCATTATTTAAATGCACATAATACACATTTCTACACAAAATTATTTCTTAACTAGTAGCATTTTTTTTTAAAATGGCTATAGTCCTTAGGTCTTTAGGGGGTACAGTCATTAATACGAAACAACACTGTTGAAATTGAAAATGCAACCCTTTTAATCAATTTAGAGAAAGGACTGCAAAATAAATGATTCATTATTACTGGATTTGCAACCACTGCAACTGAGCACTCTGAGGTTGGTAATTCAACTTTGGGGAAAATTACAGATTTTTTTTTTACTTCAAAGTGGGGGCTGCGGTAGATATTTCAAAAGTGTGCAGGAAAGCTTATCTAAAATATTGGTCTTATTTTCTTGATTGAAAACTGAAGGAAAAAAGTAGACCACAAACTCTGTTTTTAACTTTTAATCAGCTTTTATACAATGAAATATGACTTCCCATTAACTATACTGTTCTGAGTTATACCTTTTAAGCCCTTATATTTTAACAGAAAACTAAAAGAATTTCAATATTACACAGGAGAAACAGCATCAATAAGCACGTGCTCAACTTTCATGATCTGAGAAGTAGACAATAAGCCTAATCGTGCCCCATTTGCTCCTGTGAAACACCACTAAAGAACAGCTGAAATCACTGGTAGGAGGACACGACAGATTGTTTAAAGATAGTACAACACATGTAGAGGCAGAGAAGAGAAAAAACAGAGACGTCTGTTACACAGATAAAATTTTCTTCTGTCACTATCACACAACTGGAAATGACTTGGAAAAAGCTTCTGCTTGGAATGAACCAGTTTAGATTTTAATTATAACCAAACAATGTAATTTTTAAGCATCAGATGCTACGCTTCTTTCTACAGTTTTCAATGTGAATGACTTTTTGTGTTTAGAGAACAGAACAAGGAACAATCAAGGTGGAGCCTCTGGGTATCCTCAGTCTCTTTCTCCTCTGCAAAAATAACCCCATCCACAAAGCAAGTTGATAGTCTGCTGTATTTGAGAGTTTTAAGAGCAGTGCAGAAGTGTCAAACTGTTACAACCTTCTTTTACAGAAGAAAGGCAAACACTCACATACATACCCATCTTACTATATATATATTTTAAGACACTCACATGTATATTCTTACAGCTGACTAAGAAAACTCCAGTCTTTCATCATTTCCTAACAGGCGGTACCTGGATAGTGTAGAACTTAAGAGAGAAATTTCTGCTCTCAGTTGCCATTTACATCACTGCAACTAAAAGCAGAATCTGGCTTTTTCAATTCCATTGAAACATACAAATCTTGAGAGGTCTTCCTCCATTTAATACCCAATGAAACACTCTTAAGCAGCATTTGTCTACATAGGGTCTGTGGGACTGTCTCACAGCACGTAACAGTATACTGCATTTAAGCGAAGAAACCAAAGTTCTCCTTAGCTTGAACTATTTCCACCAGGCTTGATCCAGCTAAGGGTAGCATCCTCTTTCTGCCTGAAAAAACAGCACGACTCTTATTCTGTCAGGAGCCTGATAACACTGCGACAAACTGGCCGGGGCTGACGTAGCACAGATTACAGAAATTTGAAGATGCCTTGCCTCCATGTGTGCTGTGGGCAGATCTCTGCTGGGTCCCCTACGGTGCTATTGAAGTGCTATGTCTTGACAAACCCCTCTTCAGAGGCAAAGCTGCGCAGATGACTTCATGTCCCTATACATGACTATTTCAGGATGCAGCTTCCTCTGCTCCATAGGAATCTGCCACAGAAGACTAATTGCTGTAAGGGAGCAGAATAAGAGAATTTTTCATCCTCTTTTAAATAAGGCGTAATAGAAAAGAACGACACATAAGAAGAAGAAATATTTTATGCCCACTGTAGTGTTAACCTGACGTTAAAGAGTCCAAAGACAAATGGGGTAAATTAGAAGCAATCAGGACTTGCACAAAGACATAACTTTGCAAAGGAAACAATTTATACAAAGGGTTTCCTTGAAATATACTGTATCATCCACACAAAGACAGACATGGCCTATTTCACTGCCAGATATATAAACAATGGCGAATTCGATACACAGTCATTAGCAAAGTTAATCATTGGCCTAAGCTAAATAAAGAAAGTGCAGCTCAGTGGAAGTTCAAGGTCACTGCCACATTCTGAAGATGACTGTTTACTTTTATACTCCTTGAGAGTTTCAGTGTGAACAGCACTTGAGCTCTCTTAATAGAGGCAATCTGATGTTTCGAGCTAACACTTGCAAGTTTTTCCAGTCTCTGCAGAGAAGTAAATCTCATGTTTTCACATAATTATTAGATTTCTTTATAGTTATTAATATATTTATTTACCATCATTCATATAATAGAGATATTTGAAAAGTATATCTATACAGAAAATAGTTTCCACCACAGAAATTCCTAAAGTTGTTTAATCAATTCCCCTAACAGAAGAAAGTTTTGCTTTCCAATTAGGCAGTTAGCATCAAAATAGAAAACCCAAACAAGGCAGTATTCACCATCTTGCTTTTTTACATTTGCTATACACAGCTCAACAAATGTCTGTTTTCAAATGCCAGTCAAGCGAAAAGCATTTGCAAACGTGGGTATCAGAACACTACAAGACTTTCAAAATTCATGTCTCAAATAATTCTAAAATTTTCACTTTCAGCCACATGATGTTTCAGCAGAGATCCTATTTTCACAGCTTTCCATCTTGAAAATATAAATTTATAGGAACCTGTATGCATGCCACGTCAGGCTGGTATCTACCAGCTTAAGAAACACAGTCTAATACTGGCAACACAAGGAAAATAAACCTGGCAATTCAACATGAGCCATTCTTCCCTACAATACAGTACCAATATCATGCCCCAGCACGGGTTGTGGTCACTGTATGCTGTAAGGAGAATTGTCTTTCATAAGGGATGTAAAATGTGATGATCTCGCCACCTGCAGAAATGAGTTCCCAGCGAAATCCTCACCTCAAAGAAAGAATGGGAAGCTTTGATCCTGGTCTTCAGCAAAGTTGTGATTACTTAATTTCCCTTCCAAATCTATTTCCAGTGGCAAAAATCCTAGCCCTAATGTCCTGACAAATTAAATTACAACTTCTGAACATGCTTATACATTCTTACTTTCATGCTTTTATCTGTCAACCCTGCTGAAACTGCTGCTCCATTTCAATGACATAGTTGATAAGTTCATCTCAGGTGTTCTTTACACCATGGTAAGGCTTCCATACTTTTAAGCAAAAGGTATATAAAACCCTACGTTATTAAGGAAGCCTGACTACAATACCATAATATTGCACTTTTAGTATTTTAACTAATTCATTGTTCTGAAAAAATAAAATGCAAACTGTTCTAATAAGAACAATAGGGGGCAATAGCCCCTTCAGTGTCATAGCTGATATATTTCTAAAACTTCCCATGTGCATAAGAGTGTAAATATGCTTTCTTGTACAGAAAATCGTTAGCTGTTTTTAAAGGCATTGGACAAAATATCTAGCTCCAAACTTACACCCATTTACTCAGGATGATAATTTCACTTTGTACAATGAACAACAAATCGCAAAGTCATTTGCAACTGCAACAAAAACAATCCCTGACAAAATATGTTTTGATTTGCAGGCCTAGTTCTGAATTGCTAGTAAAACAAAGTTCTCAGAAAAAACAATATGAGTTTTATTAAATTGAAGATTCAGTCCTTTGACTTATTAAAGGACTTCAGTTGCAATTATTTGTGAAAGTCATTATATTCAGAGAGGACACTGTGATTGATACCTACCTGTACACACAGAGTAAGCAATGAACACTAGGAATCCAAAAATAGTCAACTAACCTTTGCTGCCTGCTGAATAAGGAAAGTAATTCTAGGGATTAACTGGCAACAGAAGATTTTTTGAAGTTGTGTCTATCAGACACAAAGGAGCAAAGTGGTTTTCTGTAATTTTCCTTCTTCAAACAGGTAGATCAGAATCAGCTGCCAGAATCAGCTCCCAAGAATACTTCCAGCACAGCCAGTATCTGCTACCATCAGACCAAGCAGGGGAAAGATGAGGATTCACTTGTTTCCACCAACTCTGGTGTCAAGTGTTATGCTGGTTTTGGACTCCAGCTCTCACTTTTACCAATCTGGATCTGGCCCTTCTCTTTCTTTACTTCCCTCTCTGAAAATTTCTGTCCTTTTCTAGTCATTAACCCGTCTCTCCATTCCTCCTCTCCACTTTCTTCTTTGTCTTTGCTCTTTTCACCATTCACCTCACCTGTTGCCTGCTGATGATGCAAGGCAAGACAAACTGAGCCAATTTGAAAGGCAGAGTTGTCTGCCCTGGGGAAAGAAACACTACGCATGGTGCAAAAGTAAATAACTGATACTTAGAGGTTCAGCACAGGTTGCTATCACTGAGAAAAACAGAAGAAATGCAGAACTAGGCTGATCTGGCTCTGAAAAAAAAAGGCAATGTGATTCTAGGAGGTACCAGGAGATATATCCTGACTAGAGCTGACAAGTATTGGTGCCAACGTACAAAGCCTCACCTGATGGACTGGATAAAAGATTGAAATATTGGAGAAAAACAACCAGGTAAAACAGTCTGGGCAGAGAAAAGCAGCAAAGCACCACGGTATATGTGTTCTGCAGCTACACCAGGCCTTTGCAGCTCCTGGTACAGCTTGTTCAGAGCAAGCTCAAGTATTCCCACATGGCACTGCATCATTTATCCTACTGTTAAGTCAATGTAAACTCATGATCACTTGATCCAAGAATATTTTGTACAATCCGCTTTTGCATAATTTCCTTGCTACTTAGTCATTTCAAGGCTAAAAAAAGCTTTCATTCTGCATCAAGTGCCCTGTTGGGCCGCACATCTGTCACTCACACAGTATACTACAGAGATAGTCTCCACCCACTCTGTCAGTGTACTAATTTAGAGACTAATCCATCTCTTATTATTTTTTATGATAAATTTTCCTTTGTTTTCAGTAGAAGTGAGGTCAGTTCTTTAGGGTTTAATTCTGAAAATACTCAAACAAATACAAGCTGCAGCAACACAAGTAACATCACTAACGTATGTTAAGCTGTTTGCACTCACACAACTGATCAATGAAAGCAACTTTCTGTCCACATCCTAGGCAGAATTTGACAGATATTTTTGCAGTGATTCACACATCCCCAAGAGGAGCAAATATTCCTTCTGAAAAGAAGTTGCTAAAAAACCAGTCTGTTTCCCTGATATGTAAGCCTTGGCTTGCCTTTTCTGCACCTCATGATTTTCTTTATGTGTCTACTCAACTAACACAGCAGGATCTATAGATTTTGTACAAGATCTGTAGATTTTGTACAGATATCGTGTTATTTCTTTTCTTCTTTACCATACAACAAAAGTGTAACTGACTTGGACAAAAGCCCAGAACCCGCCACAACTATTTTATATGCAGTCTGTAGCGCTGGTGCATGTACATTTTTCACTGCACAAAACTATGCCAGGTAGGAAAGCAATAACATAATACCTTTCAAACAAGAGGATACGAAGGAGGAACAAAAGAGCCCAAGATCTCCCTTGTGATCCAGTACCATATTCTTCTCTCCTCTTTTTTCCTTTTTTGTTACTTATAAAGAAGAGTAAAACATGATACAGTAACTAGAAAAAGTTAAATTGCACAGCAGTCATTTACAGACCCGTGTACACCTCATGAAAGGGAGCAACACAAAGGGGTTACTATCTCTAAACCCATTCATTCGCTTTGTTGATCTAGAAGGAAGCAATTTACCTCTATCTTATGAATCAAGCAGAACCACTGTAATTTCTAGCCAATGCTTTAATTTATCAAGGCAGATACTGCAGTTGCCAACAGTGTAAACGAAGGATATAGCATATCCCTTACACCGAAGCTCCAGAGCAGACACAGGAGGTAGTTTTCTTAGACATTTGTAAGAGCAGTGTCAAGACCCAGCAAGTGCTTCCATGCTGAATTTTCTGTTCTTATGTTTAGTGAACTTTATCTTGCAGGGACCTTTGGTCCAGTTTTCCTCTGCTTGTCACTTTGTATTACCCTTTACACTGTAGCTATAGTATAGCTGTTATGTTACTCTCTTCTGCCTGGGCTGCCTACAAAATGGTACCTTTCTCATCACATAGGGTTGTATATCTATTCCGAACAGTGGTGAAAGATGACACGGGGTCAACACAAAGAACAATCAGGCTCCCCATGCATGATCTTATTTGAGAAAGAGATATTTCTGATAGTCTAAAGGAAATCCATTTCAGCTGCTGTCTGAATTACCAAGGTGTGAAAACACTTTTCACACCTTATGAAAATTCTTTAGTTGCTCCACATACTTTTAAAGCAATCCAAACGCAGCTTTGCAGCTGTCATGTATGTAACACTGAACGAATTCACTCGATAATACTCAGAGGTGGGCATATTCAAAATAATACAATTTTGTCTAAAAATACACTCTCTCTCTCTCGGATATAGAAACACCAAGGACATTTTTTCTGTTTGCAAACATGGCACTGTTTACATCACTGTTCATCCTGGCTATGAAGCCTCTGGACAACCCTGATGAAGAATGACCACAGACAAAAAAGCAACTGTGAAGTCCCATTAAGGTTTTGCTACTATAAGCCAATTTTCAGAAAGCCTCAGTCTTTCAGAGAGTAACTGTTTTGTGTAAGAGCACAGACTAATTGAGGAAGATCTATAAGAATAGTGGTAAAGGCATTGCAGAAAGCCGAATCTCAAAACTGCAGAGCAGTCACTAGTAACTCAGTGTAAGGTGAGTACTGAAGGCTTTTAGATAAAAGAATTTACTGGATATTATAGTTGATTGTTACACTTATTTGTATATTAAGTCTACATATACTCTGAAGAAGCTAAGAATCTTTATTCTGGCACAACAGAGCCTAATATAATTTTCCCAAAGCAATTATCTGCTTCAACTTTTCATCTATGATCTCACTTATTAGACCAAAAAATGAATGGCATAAAATACCCACATAATAATGCAGCAGATGCTCACACACAACCAGGACCAGTAACTTATGGAAGTCAAGGGTAAGAGAGCTGAACAGAACAAGTCCAGTCTCACCTGAGCACAGAGAAGAAAAGCTTCCACAGAAGCAGATGCTTCTGAAAAATCAGGTAATTCTTACAGGTGAGTTATGACTAACGAACATACAAAGAAATTTGACACCAATCCTTTCACTGCTCTGCTTCTCTTTGGAACGAAAATATTTTAAAATATTAATATTAATCTATTTAATATCAGTTAATATTTATTTTAGTAAATCGTGTTACTCAACTTTGAAGCTTTTAACATCTATCTCTTAAAATGTGCAAATATTCTTCTATTTGTTATGACTAAGATATTGTTTTCAGTTCAAGGTCTTCTTTTCAGAGGACAATGAATTTCCCAAAATACTAATGTCATCAACCAAGAAATTTATTCTTTTTAAGTATAAAGAGTATCTATTAGGATCTATGCTATGTTCTGTTAAGACATTCAACAAACACTGCTGACTTCTATGGTGTGATTGCTGAGATGTGACACTGCTATGTTTTGATTTACTGTTTAAAAAACCCCAATTATCTAAATACTTTCTGCAGATTCAGATTTAGTAGTCATTATGTACACAATCCTAGCATGGCCCTTCCTGATGTACTGCAGTAACAGAAATTGAGATATTACAAGATCTTTATTTTTATTTCCTTTTGGAGGTGCCGATGGAGAGAGAGAGAGGAAAAAAAGGAGGGAGTTGCTTTGTATTATACTATAGGATTTGAAAAATACAGTCATATGTTGCTCTTTCCAGTGCAGTACGATCACAGAATCAGAATCTCAAGTGCATCTCAATCATTTACAGGAATAGATCCAAACCAGCAATGACTTGAGCACTGCAGCTAATGAATTAAGCTTTGCATCTGCCCCTAAGCAACCACAGTCTGTATGCAAAGCTGATCAAATTATTTACACACCTGTCTTCACAGAACATATATCCTTGATTAAAAAAACCAAAACACAAACCACCAAGTTTCATACTTACATTGCAAACTGGTATAGGCACCTGCACTCTTGTGCAATTTTGTTTGCCTCTTAGCCTACTGGAGCCTCAATCTTAATAAGATGTTGTAGATAACACTTAAAAATGTTTGATAACAACATCACCATAACATCAAGAGGGGTTGCATGTTGATTGCTAACCCCTATTCCTCGACCAGGATCTTCTACAGGAAAAGAATTGACTCCCACAGAATTTCTTTCTGGATATGACTCTAACCCACATTTTGCCATCATCATCTACAGGAAAAACATCCAAAGCATTCTATCAGTGAAACAAAACACACTTACACAATCCTCTTTAAGGGTCCCACACTGAGCTTCTTGTATGTTACCTTCTACATGGAAGCTGGTAACTGACGGCAAAGCAGACTCAACCTTTCCACCTCACCCTGGGCAATGTCCCGTACGAGCCGTGGGCGGCAGCAGTGCCTGCACCGCCTGGGCATTCCAGCCGGGGCACTGGTTTGGGACACGGGTCCACGCAGGGAACGGGAACCACCCTCACGCACACATACCTAACAAGCATCCCAGCTCCAACTGCCATTGCGGAATAAAGCTGTATTCATTTCCTTGATCATCTTCCCTGAGGCTTGTCTTTCGGTACAAAGGATGCGAACTGAAGATTTTAACAATGATTATACCAACACATGTTGTTAACTGAACAGGAGTTTGTGCTGGATATATGGGTGGAGAAACTGAAAATGCTGATTGTATGAGGAAGCAGTTCAACAATTTGATTCACGCAGCATGCACAGTAACAGGTATCACTGTTATCACAATTTCAGCAATATTTCACAGAAGCACTTCTAAATTTTAGCCCATAAATCCAGACTGTCCCAAGGCCGTTCTGTGTTCAAATCATTAAGCTTTATCTTATATCTCAGTACCTTCTCTCCTAAACCAGATTTATTTTGCTACCTTTCTGAAATCTCGCTTAGTAATATTCCACTTTCAGTAACAAATGAAATAAATGCATGCTGGCCTGATGTGTCCTTCCTGTTCCTAGAACTCCTGGACTTCTCAAGCGACACAAACACACCCTTCCTCCTCTCCTCCCTGCGTGGGCAGAGACGCAGGCTCTGACATAACTTACCGCTGCTATGCCTTTGCAAACTCCAAGCGTATCCTAAGAATAATAACAAACCCACTTCTTGCTACCCTTTACCAACACATTTCCTATCACTCTGTATTAGCGCCAACAGGCTGATGCAAAAGTGACAAGATTTTAGTCTCGTATTTACACGTTAATTATTATTAAGCCTTTAAGAGCTTCTTTCAAACACTTCTCCAGCATTCCCCCTGCAATAGGTATATATATAAGCATTTAATACACCGTAGCTTTTACAATTACTCAACCTCGTTTTCTCAGCTGACCTATTCCAGCACACTTATTTCAAGGGCAAGAACTAGGAAAAAAGTTCTTCCAACCCACCGACGCCTCAAAACAGCCCGTTTTCCTTCACTTGAGAAAAGAGAAGAGCAGCCCCCCCGCAAAACCTGTACCTAACATGCAGCCACGCTTTCCTTCGCCGCTGTGAGTAACCACATCCCAAAGGCTTGGGTGTCCCCGTCACCCC
>NW_009633860.1:0-8542 GCF_000690535.1 Cariama cristata
CTCACAGCAGTAAAACCAAAAATAATTCAGTCATGATATTGTCATCACGTATTATCATCAGATAATGGTTTTGGGAAGAAAAGGACTTATAAAGTGAATGGAATTCTGATCTTTTCAGCCTTAGTAGAAACTCTGTTGAAAACATATGCTTACTCATCTTTAATAAATGCTTGAATTCAGTGCGAAATTAAACGTATGGATGGGCTTTTAGAATGCTTGAGAGGCGTGTAGACATGCCACAGGGTGCTCATTAACCTGTACTTTCTTTACAGTCGTGCCTACAGGATCATAGAAGAGTGAGGCTTAACAACATTCGCTAATCCATCTTCATGTGTCAGTGTGGATCCAGCTCTGTTTAGGCAAATCCTTACCATTGCTTTTCTGACTACTTCTAAAAGATCTCCGTTAAGGGAAGGTTCACAGCTTTCCAAGGCAACGTGTTCCTGTGCTTCACTGTTCTTTGCTTTAGAGACTATTTTCTAGTTTCTTTTCTATGATTCAGTTTAAAATCATAAATACCATGAACACAAAGAATAGGTTATTCTCCTCATTTTTTCTGTGTTGTGTGGTTATGCTGACTGTAAAAATGACAGGTAAGTGTTGCAGCAGTGCTGTGCTGTCATCCCCAGGAACAAACAAGAAAACACACTAAGTGGATAAAGCAAGCCATAGATTTGATAGAGTAACATGTTAGTAAAAATTGAGACTTTTCATGGATTTTAAAATAATTCTAGTGCTAAAAATTATGATTCCTTAAGTCCACATGTTGGGTTCCCCTCCTACTACCCGTATCAGTTGAAAATAGAACCTTAACTGGTTCTGGTTTTAGTGCGAGTTGATACGTTAGAAACTATTGTATACTTCTTTTTACAAGAAAGCAGTAAAACTTATACCACTGAAATATGCATTTCAAAATGTGTTTTGGCTGTGAGAAAGTTGGATAGCAGATTGATTCATGTTCCTAACAAGAGGAAGTGGCTGAGCCAGTCAAGGGAAGTGGCCTTTGTTCTTGTAAAGATTCTCAGTTACTGAGCTACAAACAGAATAAAAAGGCTATGAAAGGTGGAAACCATTCATTGCAGTTGTGTAAGTGTATAACATCAGCGTTCAGTGAAGTTTCATGAAAAGATTAAAAGGAGAAAATTGCATCTGTGAGGAAATTCACTTGAGACAAAATCCATGTTTGAGCACTTGCACAGGAGTGGTGTTCAGGGAGTTCTGTGGAGAAGGAAATTTGCTTTTCCACTGACATTTGTGCTCTTCGCTGATATTCATATGTGAACTCTGTTAAATGTGTATAATACTTCCATTCATGGATGAAAGGAAGGTCAAAACAGAAAGTCAGCTTCTTTGCAGATGATGTGTAGAACAAGGTTTTGCTGTTAGCGGTAATAGAAGGTAAATCACAAAGTCTCTAGGGAGAGGGGAAGGTAAACTGAAATGTAGCTTTAGGGAAAAATTCCTGATAACAAACTGATTAAAGTAACTCTAAGTTGAAATATCTAAAGAAAGGAGAAACTGAGAATAAAAAATGCTGGAAGAATGGAAATAAAATGAGGCAACAGTATGTAATGTATTGTGATGATAACAGGATGGGCAAAGACAGTTTCTAACTGTGCTGATGTAGCCTTACACAACAGAACAATATTTGTCTCTCCTTGCACTGTGCTGGCACAGGCACTGTATGCTATAGCATTCATCTCTTGCCACTTTGTTACCAAAGCTGTACTGACAAATTTGAAGAAAGACAGGGATGATGAAGAACTACTAGAGAGAAACTAGTGAAAAAATATTGTTTAAAATAAACACCCCAAAACCCACCTCTACACCCAAGTCTGAATCCTTATCTCGTCAAAGTCTGGGGCTTAGCTTCTCTTCCTCTTTTAGTTCTGCTGTCATGAAGCAGTTTCTACCTCTGCCGCTGAAATTCACATGAGAAGAGCTCAAGGTCTGTCTGCAAGGAGCAGAAGATCTGTACTCGGTGCAGATTGAGGCACTAAATTCAGGCACTAAATATGATTAATAACTAAAATTTGT
Organism: Cariama cristata; assembly: GCF_000690535.1. Lineage (NCBI taxonomy): Eukaryota > Metazoa > Chordata > Aves > Cariamiformes > Cariamidae > Cariama > Cariama cristata. The sequence goes on from NW_009633860.1 coordinate 2,038, forward strand.
TTCCAATGGCTGTGATTTCTAGTGTGGAAAACAGCTTTGCTCATGTTTTAAAATTATACTGGAAAGACTGAAAAAGTGATCTGGTTTGTTGTTTCCTAAGTCCGTAATCATTATCGATAATAAACTGGCTAAGGCATTTTATAGTCAGATCTGTATGACTCAGGAAGCAATCGGCAATCTCAGATCTGTGTTTGTTAGAGAGGTGGGGTTTTTTTATAAAGAAGAGTGAAAACCTAAAGAGTTCTCTGAATTCAGGAATAAGTCATTGCAGGCACTTAAGTGGAGCATGGGGGAGAAGGCAGAGTTTTTAGTATTCTCTCTGGTATACAGAACACAAGACTAAATAAAGAAACCTTTGTGCTAGATAATAAAGTTAGTCATTTTCTGAGATACAAACCCAAACATTGTTAGCCCAAATACAAAGAAATTAATAAAGCTGAAGTTTGACAGTAGGTAAATATTTGGTTTCCTGAACTCAGTATAATGTTCAAGTGTCATCATGGACCAGATTATCAGTTCAGACAGATACAAATGAGGACCAAATTAATATAAATCAAGATCTTTAGCAGAAGTGAGCTGAAGGTTTTATACAAACACTTTGTTTAAAAGGCTCCTAAGGCCACTTACAAGCTGTGAAAAGAAGGCTTTATCACTGAAAAATGGCAGCTGTGATGAAGGTTTCTATTTTATTCAAGCAGGAATAAATTATGTATGAGAAATCCAGTCTCTATTCACTCTGTGTTACATCATTGTATGGCTGGGGTTACCTTAACATAGTTACAAATGATACTCCAGCAAAGAATTCTTTGTTTTTAGCAAAGTATTGCGTGGGAGTTTCCTTCTGATTCAAATTCTTTAATTCGGAAGTGTGATGATCCTGTGATTTCAGCAGATCTTTCTCAACTCGCAAAGGAAGACAAGCAACTTTCTTCTTGCTGCAAAGTGGTATTGGTCATAAATGCGTACTTGAGTGAAGTTTCTTTGCAACTGAAAGAGAAGTGCTTTACTTAACTGAGTCTGGTTTTGTATGTGCTTACATTTTAGTCTGTGCATAAACCTCCTTTGTAAGGCAGGAAAGTTAATGCGAATAGTTAGATGCTTTCCTGAACTGGTGTCCTAAGCATTGTAGAGCCAACACTTTTTAACTTTTGAAGCATTAACCACAGATCTCTTTAAAAGTAGATTTAAGGAGGAAAATGCAAAATGAACATACTTTTTATGTGAAACCTATTGGCAAATTCTGAACTTCTGCACACATCCTTTGTACTTCTTGGAAACAGAATGATCTAAAGCAGAGGGCTTGCTATATTTTGCCCATCAGAGGTTGAAATGTTGCCGTGTCATTTTTGGTCTTGATTAACATTCATGACACAGTCTGCTTAGCACTGCTGTGAGGTTTACGTATTCTTTGTGCTGAGATAATTGGTGTACATAAGCATACTTGTACTCTTGTATTTTGCTTATGCTCTGACTGTCAATTCATACCTTTGTTTTATGTAATATCTGCCGCTTATTTTTCCTTAATGCAAAATTTGAGTTCTTACAAAAGTTCTTGACTGAGCATGTCTTTTATGTGTTATGTCACATTTATGCTTATACTGAAAACTGCTTGTAATAAAAAAAAAAATCTGTCTCCAACTACAAATGATTATTCAAATTGCTGTTTCTGAGGCATTTACTATACCGCATTTACTCAAGAGATTGTTGTGGTAGCAAGTGATAAACTTTAGGTTTTCCTCTGGAAAACCAAATTCAAAGAACTAGTCCTTTGCATTACATTTTCTCATAGTAGTGTGAGCCACATAAAAGAAACATTACCTAATATTCTTCTAAACAGAAGGTGACTGCATTGTCAAAGACTGCTGGTGAGTAATTGCAGATAGCGTTGCCAGATTGTGACTAACTGGGTACAAAATTTTAGATTAAATCATTTACAAACTAGTAATGAGTTTTCAATGCAGCTTTTTTCCTGTATTCTAGAATACTTAAAATGGACTTCATTTTATATATGAACCAAGTATATTTGTATTTATTTGTAAGCAAATGCAAAATGGTCTCTTAGAGTAGAAGTGCTACTTTCTGGTTTTGAGGATGACAGCATCATTCAGAACTATCAAAAGGGAATGAAGTAAGTGATCAGATTCCACGGAAGAGAATAAAGGAAACTTCAGCACAAGATGTTGTTGTTTACATAGTCACTTTGCATAGTTGTTGTATTTTATATACTTTCTCAGAAGGCTGTATTTTTCTGTCTCTGAATGTGGGGTCAGTGGTGTTGAACTTTTGTGATTACTGTGACACATGCAATATATATGGTTTTTTATTGGAGAATTCTTTTACATGCGACGAGAACATGTCTGGAAGGAAATAGCAGTAGTAGTTTCAGTACTTTTATTTTTGTGAATGAACAAGTTTATTCAAAATTTCAGGTGATGTGGGCTGTGTAATTTTTTTAAGGTGTGCTCTGAACTTGTTTACCCACATTCATTCCTACTTTTCCTCAGCGACCTTTGTTCCTGAACTGCCACTGGGCACTTAGACATACTACATTTAACTCTGAACTGGTTAAACATTGATTCGTATGGTAAATAGCAGGTCCTGACTTTCTTTAGCAAAGAAAAATATCAGGGTATTATCAGCCCCCTGGGTGCATAGCTAAGAGATCTGAGGTGTATGTCCTAGTTTGAGGATACAGCTCTCCTAATTCAATTAAGGATTTTGAAAAAGGAAAGCAAGACTCCAGTGTTCCACATTGTATGGTCTTGCTCTTTCTCCCTAAGATCCAAGTTCTGTAAGTCAGGAACCCCCAGTTACCGCTTTTTGGCCATAATAGTCTTTTGAGACTACAAGGTGATGGTAAGTAGAAAGAAGAATTAGGAATTCAGTAGAAATTCTGATCAGAAATTAATCAGAAATCAAAAAATTATGTGTGGGAGAAAGAAAACACTTCATGTCTGGATTAGTCTCGTGTTTTCAGGAAAATTTCCTATACAAATCCAGCCAAATCTTCCAGTCATAACATGAGATGAAGTGTGAGCTAGAAGGGACTAGGGAGGTCCCTCAGACCTGAAGGAACTTGCAGATAAACATGCTGGAAGAGGATTCCCCATTAGGAACAGTCTCACCGTGGCCCAACTAGTATTTACGAAGTGCAGCGCTTTCTGCCTCTGAGCTTGTGTGTGCCAGAGATTTCCCATGTGGTTCCAGGATCCAGTGAGGTACCAAAGTTGCAGAGTGTCACTGGGCTCAGTTTCAGTGCTGTAGGGGCACTGTTTCCTGGCTGAGTTTAGCACCCATGTCAAACTTCTGCATAGCACAGAAGTCAACCCCAGAGGGCTTACATAGCCCTTGCAAAAGAGCCGTTCCCATTCTGGAGCCTAATTTTAATTGCTTCAAAAAAGATAACAAGCTGAAATGGTTTGGTATTTTGTCTAGTATTTTTGCATTTCTTCTTTGATCCCTAATTTCATGTCTCTTGTGTGAGAGACATGGTCTGGGCTCAGAATTTTGCAACTAATTTATGCTGGTTAACTACCTGGCACAAACCAATTGTATCACCCGTACCATGGATGCTAATGCCGCTGTAAGCAGAGCTCCAGTCATAACCCTTCCGCTGGTTGCTGTCTCTGCTAGAAGAGATTTCAGCAGCCAGTCATTCTTCACCCTAGTCGTTATTGGTATGCAGTCAGTATAATAGCCTATGTACTGTGTCCTTGTGAAGTAACATGGTAGTCTGGATTTCTTTCCTAATGAATAAGCATTTGTCATGTAAAAATCACACCTGAGGAATTATCTTGTGTAAGAGATTAATGCAGCTGAAGAGATGTATGGAACAGAGAATGGCATTACTTCAGAGATCTTGTTAGACCTCAGGTGGGGTACATTTCATTTTTCCCTATTTATGATGTATCCTAAGGTCTAACAACAAAAAAAACCCTCAACCTCTGTGTACTACTGTAACGTGGTTAACGTTCATTGATTACGTACAGTGGTGATACAGATCTTTCAAGTGTGAATGCTGTTAGCCTAGGGGAAAAGTAAGTTGAACAAAAAAGCAGTGAGAATTATCTGTTCGTTTTGCTTTGTTAACATCAGAGAATATATGGCTACAGTGTTCAACTGCCTGGTAGGGACCATACACAAATAGCTTCTGAAGTAATGGCTTTTTGGCTGATTTCTGTTATTATTTTTCTCTCTCTGAGTAATGAATCTTCAGCAGTACTTGAGCTGTCCAACTTCTTAATTGAATTATGCTTTGATTTAAGATCAGTGTAACCTTTACGTTACTGAAGATGTTTTTTGATTGCATTGCATATAAAAGAAACAAGTCTGAAGATAAAAATAAATTGGATAGTGGGTTACAAAGACATATAGCAAAATCCAATCTTTCTTTGTTCTTTTGTGTCCTAGGAGGTTTTTCGATGGGAGGTGGAATGGCAATGCATTTAGCATATAGATTTCATCAAGATCTGGCAGGAGTCTTTGCTTTGTCTAGTTTTCTCAATAAAGACTCTGCTGTTTACCAGGTGAGTGTGTGGTAGACTTTACAGAAAAACTGCTTAGCTAAAAGAAAAACATGATAATTAAAATTGAGTATAGCATGTTTATTCATCTGAGGATATTGATTAATATTCTAAATTTAGGACATTTCCTGGAAATAGATTAGGAGAATATTGGGGAAGTGAGGCTTTAAAGCAGTCATTACATGGTGTTTTGTTGCTTTTTTGCACAGACTGTACAGTTATTTTATTCAAAGTAAGTCAGTGTAGAAGGCAGATTAACAAATGAAATGCTTTGCAAGTTGTCTTTAGTTGTCAGAGGCCATGTGAGTGTAACTGTTCTTGGAATTATAATATTCATGGACTCCATCTGCTGTCATGAATTTTTTCTATTTCTCTTATTTTGAGAGGGATATAGACCTTAATGTAAACCCTGTAATTTTTCAAGAGTTAGCACATTGGAATTTGAAGTGCAGGTTTTTTTCCAATATTTCCATGTTTGCTTTTTCTAGACATAGTACAACAAACACAGATTAATAAATTAAATGCCATGTAAATGTTCACCATGTAATTGTAGCTATTTTAAAATTTAGTGATGTGTCTGACGGTGTTTCTTCTCCATCTAGGCTTTGAAAAGAAATGAAAGTGTTCTTCCAGAGTTATTTCAGTGTCATGGAACTGCTGATGAACTAGTTCTCTACTCATGGGGTGAAGAGACCAACCAGATGTTAAAGTCACTGGGAGTATCAACATCACTTCATACTTTTCCAAACCTTAATCATGAGTTAAGCAGAACTGAAATAGAAAAACTAAAAACCTGGATTGTGAAGAAATTACCTGTTGAAGCAGCAAAGACAAATGAATAAAAGAAGGTGCTGCTTTCATATGCTTTCTGAGTTTTGTGGTTTTAGGATCATGTGTGGCGTGTGTATGGGTGTCCCATATATGTTGTATAAGCACAGCTTCAGGTAGACACTTATATTCCATAAAATTCACTTAAGTGGTGAAATGATAGTGCTGACTATTAACACTCATTGTATCATACAGGTTTCTTTTTCTGTTTTCTTGTCTGGTTTATAAATACATAGCCACGTCAGTCTATGGAAAATAGTTACTGATAACATTAAAACCATTCCTAAATAATCAAAACGGTGTTCAGGAAGCATTTCTCTGAATTTCCCAGATACGTGGGGTTTTTTTTGGTGTGCGTTCCAAGATGGAGAAATATACAGTGGTATGGTTGTCTTTCTAATGGCATTGCAGCAGAAAAAGGCCAATTATTAAACTAATGGGCTTGTAGATATACATGCATATATTCAAGTTAGTTCACTGAGAGGAACTGTATTGGCTTCAGTTGGATTCTCAGCATGTGGGAATGAACTTGCATCAAAGCGGAGTTGTATGTCACCTCAAAAAAATAACTGAGGTTTGTGTAGTTTTTTCTAAAAGTCCTAAGTAGCTGTGTCTAGCTGTACCACAGGCCCTTGTTATTACCCATTCTCATTGTATTGTTACTCAGAGATCTAGCTTTGTGTGAGTTGCTTGGGCCCTGTGTGGTCTATAGTGTAGGTTTTTAAAAAAAAAAAAAAGTGCCATCATGATTGTTAAGATCTATCGTGTTTTTGAAGAAATCATTCTTTGGGCACTAGTCCTGTAGAAACTTATTTTGCCAATAGTTTTATTTTGGCCTGCAAGATCACTTTTTAAATGAAAATATAAGGATACTTGACTCCTCTGTGAATATTTAAGAGTTGTAAATAATGATTGTGATATAAGGAAAACTCTTATCCTGTTATTTTAATGGTGAATGATTCATCTCTATGTCAGTTTGATAAATTAACTCAGAGTATAAATATCTATTCTTAGGTAATTTTAATGCTTTTTTATTTCCCCCTCTCTGCCCTATTTTCTCCTCCCCAAATTCAGTAATTTTATTAGCATGACAAGGTATTCAGCCTTTTGCCAAAGCCAATAGATCCAAGTCTCTTGCTTAATCTTCTCTTTCG